>NC_079212.1:146468412-146530912 GCF_029633865.1 Lampris incognitus | reverse complement strand
CCCCTGGTGAAACGCCTCACTGTCGGCTGGTAGCACCACATGTATCAGAGGAGGCATGTGGTAGTCTGCAGCCCTCCCCGGATCAGCAGAGGGGGTGGGACTGGGAGCTGCGAGTCGACTTCGGGGGGGGGGGGGAGCTCAGGTTCCCGGACCACGTTATGACAACTTCGTTGAGGCCAGACATAGTGCTATCATCGGCCTCTTCACAACAGGTGCTCCTTATAGAGCTGACGGTTCCCTGGGAGGACCGGATGGAGGAGGCCAATGAGCGGAAGCGGTCCAAGTACCAGGAGCTGGTGGATCAGTGCCGGAGGAGAGGCTGGAAGGCACGTTGTAAGCCCATTGAAGTGGGGTGTAGAGGCTTTGCTGGCCGCTCTCTGTGTAAGGTCTACACTCTACTTGGCATCACTGGGGCTGCTAAAAGGAAAGCCATCAAGTCTTCCCTGAAGGCTGCAGAGAGGGCCTCCCGATGGCTTTGAATCACAAGGAGTGATCTGTGGGCCAGTGCTGCTGGGAAACAAGCCCGGGCCTGATCAGCCCTGGCTGGGTCGCCCGAGCAAGGGTGTACGATGTTGAGCAACCCAAAACATCCGAGGACCTCAGGAAACCCCACTGATGATGTGTCCCTGGGCATCCTAGGGTGTATCTTCGAGTCGGTGAAGACTCTGGTAACGGTAGGGGAAAGCTGCAGCAGGGTCGGGAGTGTGTATATAGTGTATATGTTAGCATGTGGGTGTGAGTGTGTATGAATGTGTGTGTGTGTGAATGTGTACAGTATGTACTATGTGCGTATGTGAATGTGTGGGTGTGACTGCGTGTTAAAAGTGGGTCTTCTTTGATGCTGTAATAGGTAAATCACTTTGAGCTAAACTACAGCAAGAACCTTAGAACACTGATAAGACTTTACTGATAACCAAGGAGATTTATCTCCTGTAGACTGCTCGACAGTCTCTCTCTCACACACACGCACACACACACACACACACACACACACACACACACACACACACACACACACACACACACACACACACCAAGGAGGTGATAAGACAATATTTACAGTCGATGACATCATACGAACTGCCATTCACCGTTGAGAGGGCCATAAACATGGAGTGGTGCACTGACGGAGAAAGGCACAGACGGTGCAATGTACACACTCTTTGTGTGAACACCTAATCGCACATACACAAAAAAAGTGACACGCACGACCTTGGACGTATGAAAGTAAAAAGCAATGCCCTTCAGTACAAGCAAACTAAACAAGCTGCGAGTGTCGCATCACCATCCTTCACTGCTGATCTGCTTCTCACATGAACTAACATCATATATGTATTATATAGGATTTTCAGTTTTTTTTTTTAAATATAAGAAGCTGTGTTGCTGAGTCATGACAAGTGTGACACAATCTGAGGAGATTACAGATGCTGCAGAATGTGCCACTAGTGTGTCAAATGACCAAAGTTCACCCGGACGAGCTCAAAATGTTCACCTGGTCATCAACTGTAGGAAAAACTAATTTATAGTACTGAAATTCCAATCAGGAGAGACACAACTTGAGAACTATTTAAGACCAAAGTGGTGGACAACTTCTACCCTGAAACAAACAAAAACTGGGTCATAGTGCTTGATGATGGTGGTAGGGGGTGCGGTAGGGTGGTGGGGTGGTGGGATGGTAGTGTGACGGTAGGGGGTATGGTATGGTGGTAGTGGGTGCGGTGTTGTGGTGGGGTGGTGGTAGGGGGTGTGGTTGGGTTGTGGGGTGGTGGTAGTGGGTGCGGTGTTGTGGTGGTAGGGGGTGCAATTGGGTTGTGGGGTGGTGGTAGTGGGTGCGGTGTTGTGGTGGGGTGGTGGTAGGTGTTGCAGAGGGGTGGTTGGGTTGTGGGGTGGTGGTAAGGGTTACAGAGGGGTTGTGGGGCGGTGGTAGGGGTTACAGAGGGGTGGTGGGGCAGTGGTAAGGGTTACAGAGGGGTGGTGGGGTTGGACGTTTGGTTGGCAGGTGTACACAGACAGGTAAGACGACACCATTGGCTGGCTGAAAGATCATGTGACAGGGTGACTGTTTAACAGGTGAATGGAGGGAAATGTAAATGAGGCCTGTAGACGGTCTTCCTGCACTGCAGCTACAGGAGATCCGTGGAGTCCTGACACACAATCAGAGATTTACCTGGAACATTGCTGGTGTGTGTGTGTGTCTGTGTGTGTGTGTGTGTGTGTGTGTGTGTGTGTGTGTGCAGAGCTTCACCATCATTTATTAAAGTGTGTGCTGGGAACCAGAACAGATGTCTGTGTGGTTCAGATCCACATCAGCTGCTTCATGTATTAGTTAATTAAAGTCTAATGTGGATGTTGTCCATTCTAACTTCAGAGGTCCAGTCACACCACACTGCTGGACCAGAGACCATCTTTACCTGTTAAATCATCTTTACCTGTTAAAAACAAACTTAACTGAATCACGGCTGCAGGAGAAATGTAGTATATTAAATAAATGAAGAAGAATAAAGTTGTTTTCTTTAGTCTTGGCAGCTTGGAGCAAAGGTGCTGAGGATTAAATGCAAACAAATGTTCATTCATTCATCTTCAGCCGCTTCTCCGGGGTCGGTCGTGGTGGCAGCAAGCCAAGTAGGGCACTCCAGACGTCCCTCTCCCCAGCAACGCCCTCCAGCTCCTCCTGCAGGACCCCAAGGTGTTCCCAGGCCAGACTGGACATGTAGTCCCTCCAGTGAGTTCTGGGTCTACCCCGGGGTCTCCTCCCAGTTGGATGTGCCCGGAAAACCTCCAAAGGAAGGCGTCCAGGAGGCCTCCTGATCAGATGCTGAACCACCTCAACTGGCTCCTTTCGACGTGAAGGAGCAGTGGCTCTACTCCGAGCTCCCTCCGGATGTCCGAGCTCCTCACCCTATCTCTAAGGCTGAGCCCAGACACCCTACGGAGGAAACTCATTTCAGCCGCTTGTATCCACAATCTCACCCTTTCGGTCACTACCCAAAGCTCATGGAGGGTTGGAACAAAGACTGACTGGTAAATTGAGAGCTTTGCCTTCCGGCTCAGCTCCCTCTTCACCACAACTGTCCAGTACAACGTCCACATTACTGCTGATGCTGCACCAATCCATCTGTCAATCTCCCGCTCCATCCTACCCTCACTTGTGAACAAGACCCCAAGATACTTGAACTCCTTCACTTGAGGCAACAACTCATCCCCAACCCGGAGGGAGCAATCCACCATTTTCTGGTAGAGAACCATGGCCTCAGACTTGGAGGTGCTGACTCTCATCCCGGCCATGTCACACTCAGCTGCAAACCACCCCAGTGTGCGCTGGAGGTCGTGTTCTGATGAAGCCAACAAAACCACATCATCTGCGAAGAGCAGAGATGCAATTCTGAGGTTCCCAAAATGGACACACTCCTCACCTTGGCTGCAGCTTGAGATCCTGTCCATGAATATCACAAACAAATGTCCTTTTCTTTTTCAACACTGTCCATCACCTGGGTATTTCAGATAATAGCTAATCAACGAATATGCAAATCATGACGACTTTCACCATAGTCCATTTGAATGGGCAGTGGAAAACTTTCCAAGGAAAAGTGATAGTGTGTGTTGAGGCTCTAAATGAAAAAGTTGCCTCGAGCTGGACCTAGACCAGTAAACACAGAAGACACTGAACACACATACACACATCTCTCTGCACGGCAAATAAGACAAAGAAGAAACACGACAAAGGCGGCGCTGCGAGGGTGTTTGGGAGTCTGAGACGCAAGCTGTTCATTCTGACTCTTCAACACAAGTCATCTGAAGATGTGAAGAAACACTGACACACCACAGAACCCACTGCTCCCTGCTAGGGCACGCACACACACACACACACACACACACACACACACACACACACACACACACACACACACACACACACACACACACTCACAGTGTGTTATCTCCAGCTATGTGGGGAAGCTTCAGTAAGACAGTCATGGTGCGATGTCTCTGTTCCTTCTTAATCCCCTGTAGCTTCACTTGTCATAACACTGCTGTCATCATAAACTTATAGACACTCAACACAACACGTTGAACCATTTCTAGCTTCAACCAGGCCTTCAGGAATCATGTAGCTGTGGCTGGGTTACTTCTGTCTGGGATCAGATTTACTGCACCTTGTCTATAATACAGTATCAGATTATTTAAATGATAGAGGTACATACATAATGTCCCCATTTCACTAAAGTTCAATAAATAAGACATCCTCATATAAATCTATATGTTGAAGGATCAGAGAAACACATACAACACTGGTAAGAAAAGATGAGACTTGGCTTTGTAAAACTTTCTACATCACATCAAATCATATTCTCAGAGAACATCCTAGAGGCCTTCAGTAGAGATACAGGGCTCTTTCCTCACATGGAAGACTGCTGGTGTTTGAACAAACCTGCACAATAGAATGGGGAGAGAGACCCAACAGAGAGACAGAGACAGAGACAGACAGACAGACAGAGAGACAGACAGACAGAGACCAACAGAGAGAAACAGAGGGTGACAGTCATCTGACAAATGTTGTTGCTGTTATACTATAAAATGTATACTATTTATACTGTTTATACTATAAAATCATCCAAAGTGGTGTAGGGGGTAAAGTATTTGACATATCAAATCTATATATTTGGAAAACAAGTGCGGAGTAAAACTAGGAGACAAAGGAACAGAATACTTCACTCACGGGTGAGGGGTGAGACAGGGCTGCAGTTTGAGTCCAACCCTGTTCAATATCTACATCAATGAGTTAGCGGTGTTACTGGAACAATCTGCAGCTCTTGACCTCACCCTAAACAACACACAAGTTAAATTCGTGCTCTATGCAGATGACCTGGTGCTGCTGTCACCCACAGGACAGGGTCTACAGATCTGGATCTGCCAGAGAAATACTGTCAGAACTGGGCCCAGACAGTAAACTTAAAAAAGACAAAAATTATGATCTTCCAGAAGAAGCCCAGGTGTCAGGAAAGTAGACACCTATTTAGTCTAGGTAACACCACCCTAGAGCACACGTTAAACTATGATGACCTGGGACTGAGGGTCACTGGGACTGAGGGTCAGTGGGACTGAGGGTCAGTGCCTCGGGGAGCTTTGGTCTGGCAGTGAATGCACTTAAAGATAAAGCCAGAAGAGCTTTCTGTGTAATAAAAAGAAATTCTATAAAACAGACATCCCAATTAAAATCTGGTCCAAAATCTCTGACAGTGTCATCCTGCCCATTGCAGTATATGGAAGTGAAGTATGAGGTCCACTCAGTCAGCAAGACTAAACTAGATGGGACAAACATCCAATAGAAGCCCTGCATGCAGAATCCTGTCGAAAATTGCTAAATGTGCAAAGAAAAACACCAACAAATTCATGCAGGGCAGAATTAGGCCGTTCCCCAATAAATACCCAAAACAGATCACTTAAATTCTGGATGCACCTTAAATCAAGTCCCCACCACACACTGCAGTTTAAAGCATTCTAGATCCAAGAGCTAAGAAAGAGTCCCCTCAGTCAGCTGGTTCTGAAACTAACTGACCCCGTAACCACTAATATAGTAGATGAGTTTCAGACTAGCCCTGCTAACCAACCAGATTAGAGTAAACCACATCATCACACAACGCAAAAACTCATATTCGGAACACTGGGACACAGAAACCAAATGACAACAAAAATGAGAATGTTATGGGGCCCTAAAAGGAGAATACAAACTGGCTGACTATCTGTCCACTGTCAGAGACAGTAAGCAGAGACACATCCTTACCAAGTACAGGCTCACTAACCACAGTCAGTGAAAAGGACAGACACAAAAAACATCTTGGCTACCAAAAGAGCAAAGAATATGTGGTCACTGTACGGCAGGTGAGGTGGAGACAGAGATGCACTTCCTGCTAAACTGTGAAAAATTCCGGAACATAAGAGAAAAATACCAGGAGAAATTTGAAAACCAGATTACAAATTTTCTACTCTTGGATGAGAAAGAACAATGGCCACTTATTTTAGGAGAGGGCAAAAGGTCACACCTTGCAGCACAAAATGTGTCACAATGCTGTATCCTAAGGGTCAGTGAGTGACCAAAACACTGCCAGTTACTGTCACTTGCTGTTCAAGTGCTGTTCTATGTTTCTGCCAGAGCTGTTTTCCTTTTTCCTTTTTTCTTTGTTTTGCTTTTTTTGTTTTTGTTTTTTTAGTTCTCTGTTGACCTGTTTTGCTTTGGCAACATTGTAATTACTGCAGTCATGCCAATAAAGCATCATTGAATTGAACTGAATTGAATTGAGGGAGAGAGAGTCCTTCAAATTCAATTAACATTTGCACTACTAAATATTGTTAAATTGATTGTTTGTTTTTAACAGTACAGCAACTTTTTTATTGTATGAATGTTATAAACTTTACTGTACTGTTTTGTACCACCTTGTGCTTTGGCAGTACTGTGTAAATGAATATGGGCATGTCAATAAAGCCCTGTTGAACTGAATTGAGTTGAGAGAGAGAGAGAAAGATGAACAAACAGGAAGTGTGTGTCCAGTGAGCACAGAAGTGTGTCTCCCTATAGGTGCTGAATAGAATTGGTTTTAATCTCGAGGAAACAAAGAAATAAACGTGTAAGTTCTCACTGGAAGCATTCACAATGCATTTTGGCGGGCACAGGGCCTCCATTAGTCTAGAGCCGGCCCTGTTGTTCCATAACTATGTATGTATGTTTAAAGAAATCTGGACCAGCAAGCAATGTAAAGAAGTAAGAGACAGACAGACAGAGACAGACAGAGACACAGAGACAGAGAGAGAGAAGAAACAAACAGGAAGTGTGTATGTGTTTGTCTATGTGTGGATTCATAAAAGTAGAACAGAGAGCACCATGCAGATGTCCGCCCTGCCAAGTTCTCTTGGCAGCACCGCGTCTTTTGTTGTTGTTCCTGCAGAAAAACAAAAGGTCCATATTCAGTCGCCACTGTACGTCCACAAACCGCCGGGACCAGAGAGGGACTGGCAAACGCCTTCACACCAAAAATGTCACCAGTTCTCCAGAAGACACAAACACTGTCTTTTTTCTAGCAGACTTGATTCTAAAATGCTACGGTGTAAACGAGCCAGCTGAACTCTGGAGCCTAATATTGAAAGAACATGTCTAAAAGTATCAGTCTGCAGAGGATTCATTCCTTTAACTGGAACTCGTAAGATGCTTCATACTTCCCATGCCAACAAATATTTTCAAATGCCAGATATCACATTTTGGAGACAAAGTAAGATGTAAGACATACTTTTATTAATCCCCATGGCGAAATTCATCCTCTGCATGCAACCCATCCCAACGCACACCCGTTTGGGAAAGAAACTCTCTGCATACAGTCCATTTTCAATATGCACTGTCTCCGGAAGTGTGTAGGTGTGGACGTGCACAGTAAATACAGAGAGTAGGGAGATATAAAGTCTGCAGACGTGACAGCACAGTGTCTGTCAAGTTTTTACTGCAGCAGGGTTTTGTTCTTAGGTTTTGTTTTTGGGGCCTGAATCCTCTTACTCTAATGGGGGACGAGCCACTGAGCCGCCACAAAATGGAAGCGTTTGTAAAATCTTACACAGAAGATGAAGATGAAGATGGCAGCTCAAATTCACGTTTGCAGCGGCCTCCCCCAGTACCGTCCATGTAGTGTCTTTGTCCACGTCTGCATCTAAGTGTGTCTTGGTTTGATGGCTGGGAGAGCTGGTGCTGGATTGGCTGGGAGAGCTTGGTCTGCTGTGTTCTGTGGGCCCAGGGACCACGGCCCTGCCCGGAGCTGTGCCCGAAGAGGTAACACGGAGGGCGGTCTGACAGGATGCGGAAGCAGAGCAAGCTAAGCTAACTGCTAGCCCATGTAGACCGGCAGTTCCGATAACACCAAGGGCGGTTTGGCGCGGCCTCGCCTAACCTTGACTGTGTTTTTAAGGGAGGTGTGTTGAAGGCGTCTGGCTGGGAAAGCTGGTGTTGGATCGGCTGAGGGAGCCTGGTCTGCTGCTTCCTGTGGGTCCGAGGACCACGGCCCTGACCGGAGCTGCGCCCAAAGAGGAAACACCAAGGGCGGTCTGACAGGACATGGAAGCGGGGCAGGCTAAGCTAACTGCTAGGCCATGCAGACCGGCAGTTCCGACAGTCATCCTGGCTGGTGTTCGTTCTCCTGGACAGTGATTTTTTTGTGTGTTTAGTTTAGATAGATGTGCTCTTGTAGTTTTTGGATGTGTGTTGTTGTCTTTGTGTTGTAGCGCTGTGGGCTGGGGGAAACGGTTTTTTGTTTCATTCCATGTCTGCAAGTGCATGAAATGAAATGACAAAGTGTTTCTTATCTGATTCCTGACATGTCTCCAGATTTGACAGTACAAATGTTCTGCAGCAGGGGTTTTTCTCAGGTTTGGTTTTTGGGGCCTGAATACTCTTGCTCTCATGGGGGATGATCCACCAAGCCACCACAAAACGGAAGCGTTTGTAAAATCTTACACAGAAAGAGGTAACAACATCTTCCAGGTGGGGGGGGGCATGAATATAGTTGCCCCTGGTACAGCAGAGAACTGTAATTTAGGGCCAAAACATTGACCTTGACATTCAGTTCCCCCCCATAACAACATCTTTTGATCATCAGAACCAACAAGCAGCATCTTAAAGCTCCTGTGTGAGATGATGTGAGGAGCAGCGCTGTCCTGACAAGCCCTGCCAGTCTTCACAGAGACGGACATGAGGCGCTGCAGACGCTCCAAACACTTGTCATGAATGCAAACAGGTGGGCGGAGCTTCCCCACCTCACTGCCCGCCCCCCTGCCCAGCTGATTGGCTGACTGAATGATTGACTGATCTGACTGAGTGACTGACAGGTGAGTTAAAACCTACTGACAGAAATCTCTGCTCCATTCCTCGCCTTGTCTCCTCTAATCTACTTCCTGTTCAGGAATTCTCTCTGTTTTAATGAAATCAATTTTATTTTGTTTTATCTTTTTTTACTCTTTTATATATATTTTATATATATACATTTTCAATAATTTTCTAATTTAAAATTTTTCATTTAAATTAATTTTTTTTACTTTAATTTAATAAAATTTAATTTTAAAAAATTACATTTAAAAATATTTATAAGATATATATATATTTATATATTTATTTATTATGGCGACAGGCATGGGCACAAGTCCATACATACTGGGATGGCATCATGCAGCGCTTTACCTGTGCCCCCGTCCATGGGGCAAGAGGTTGTGTCAGGAAGGGCATCCGACATAAAATTCTGCCAGATCATTATGCGGATTGACAAGACCGCCATCGGTGCTGTGCCCTGACAGGATACCCATGGAAACGATCAAATCCACGGTGGCGACCCCTGGGAAACAGGGAGCAAGCCAGAAAAAGAACAAGAAGAAGAAGTTGTTCTCTTTTATTTCTTTAACTGATCTTCACGCCATTAAGGGTTTCTTTATCTATTTATTTATTTGTTTGTTGATCTATTTACTCTGTTTTCTTCTCTCATCACCTTTTCCTTATCTGTGCACCGTCACTCAATGGAAAGCAGACTGCAATCCTGAGCAATGTGTTGCTGTATAAATAAACTCCTGATTGACTGACTGATTTGAATGACTGAGAGGAGAGGATGGTGGAATGAAATGCATCCAGTAAAGTAATGGGACGGGCTGGCTGGTCAGCTGGTTTAACTGGTGAAGTGGTCTGGCTGACTGGCTGGTCAGCTGGTTAAACTGGTGAAGTGGTCTGGCTGACTGGCTGGTCAGCTGGTTTAACTGGTGAAGTGGTCTGGCTGACTGGCTGGTCAGCTGGTTAAACTGGTGAAGTGGTCTGGCTGACTGGCTGGTCAGCTGGTTAAACTGGTGAAGTGGTCTGGCTGACTGGTTGAGCTGGCTGGTCAGCTGGTTTAACTGGTGAAGTGGTCTGGCAGACTGGCTGGTCAGCTGGTTTAACTGGTGAAGTGGTCTGGCTGACTGGCTGGTCAGCTGGTTTAACTGGTGAAGTGGTCTGGCAGACTGGCTGAGCTGGCTGGTCAGCTGGTTTAACTGGTGAAGTGGTCTGGCTGACTGGCTGGTCAGCTAGTTTAACTGGTGAAGTGGTCTGGCAGACTGGCTGGTCAGCTGGTCTAACTGGTGAAGTGGTCTGGCGGACTGGCTGAGCTGGCTGGTCAGCTGGTTTAACTGGTGAAGTGGTCTGGCTGACTGGTTGAGCTGGCTGGTCAGCTGGTTTAACTGGTGAAGTGGTCTGGCTGACTGGTTGAGCTGGCTGGTCAGCTGGTCTAACTGGTGAAGTGGTCTGGCTGACTGGTTGAGCTGGCTGGTCAGCTGGTTTAACTGGTGAAGTGGTCTGGCTGACTGGTTGAGCTGGCTGGTCAGCTGGTCTAACTGGTGAAGTGGTCTGGCTGACTGGCTGGTCAGCTAGTTTAACTGGTGAAGTGGTCTGGCAGACTGGCTGGTCAGCTGGTCTAACTGGTGAAGTGGTCTGGCTGACTGGCTGAGCTGGCTGGTCAGCTGGTCTAACTGGTGAAGTGGTCTGGCTGACTGGCTGAGCTGGCTGGTCAGCTGGTTTAACTGGTGAAGTGGTCTGGCTGACTGGTTGAGCTGGCTGGTCAGCTGGTTAAACTGGTGAAGTGGTCTGGCTGACTGGTTGAGCTGGCTGGTCAGCTGGTTTAACTGGTGAAGTGGTCTGGCTGACTGGTTGAGCTGGCTGGTCAGCTGGTCTAACTGGTGAAGTGGTCTGGCTGACTGGTTGAGCTGGCTGGTCAGCTGGTCTAACTGGTGAAGTGGTCTGGCTGACTGGCTGAGCTGGCTGGTCAGCTGGTTTAACTGGTGAAGTGGTCTGGCTGACTGGTTGAGCTGGCTGGTCAGCTGGTCTAACTGGTGAAGTGGTCTGGCTGACTGGTTGAGCTGGCTGGCAGTGTGGCCACCTGTTTCTTCCCTCTTCACTATTGTGGAGCCGGGCTGGGAGCATTGTGTCTCGACAAAGAGGCTGTGCACGGCCCAAAACAAAACATGACATCAGCCCGGAGGGAAAAAACAAAACCACCACAGGGGAGCTGGGGAGGGAGGAGGAGGAGGAGGAGGAGGAGGAGGAGGAGGAGGAGGAGGGTATCCATGCCATTTTACTCCGAGTCGTAAGAAGGCAGACATTCGACTGGTACAATCCAAAGCATTGTGGGAGCAACCACAGCAGACAGACAGGTTGAACTCTGTCTGTCCTCTCCGGTCTCTCGGCAGACCTGCAGAGGACAGACTTCATTCCCGTTAACGCTGCAGGCTGCAGCATTTCTCCACTGTAGTTTACTGCTAACACGTGTTTTTGAAAGCGGGGATCATTTTCTCAAAACGCTTAGCACGAGTCACAAAACCACACACCCAACATGCAAAACGCCTCACGTACCCTGCGAAGTGAAGCGCTGCATTCAAAACTACACAAACACATCTAAATCACACTCTTGCACCAAATGGCACACACACTTCATTCATACTTGTGTTGCCGCCACACTGGCCGGGAGCATCCACAAAGGCTCTGTAAGCAACGATCTTCCTTCCCCTTCTCCTGCTCTTTGTCCATGAACATCAGCTGGGGTGGGATCACGTTAGCATTCATTTCCTGGACTCTCAGGAAACTTCTTCTTTTTTGTTTAAATCGGTCAGTATGGTGTAGTCCAGTACACCGGAGGAAAACATGGCATACTGTGTGTATTGTACTGTAGTCAGTCTTGTACTTACATCCACATATTCATGGCTCGGATCTTTGATTCTTCCAAAATGTCTCTCAAAAGGCTCCCGGAAAGCCGCCGCCGCTGCGTGTGCGGCTGGTTTCGACGGAGACCACGGGACAACATGGACGGGCTGACTCGTTAGATGTTGGTGAGAATGATCATGGACGGGCTGACTCGTTAGATGTTGGTGAGAATGATCATGGACGGGCTGACTCGTTAGATGTTGGTGAGAATGATCACGGCCTTGCCTGGAGCCACGCCCGAGAGGAAACACCGGGGCGGTCTGGCGGCGGCCTCGCCTAGCATCGACTGTGCAGCGTTTTTGTCTGCGTCTTGTGTTTCGTGTCGTCACGTGGAGTGTGGGGAAGGTGTGTGGGAGGGGTCCGGCTGGGAGCCTGGGCCAGCTTGGTCTGCTGTGTCCGGTGGGCCCAGGGATCACGGCCTTGCCTGGAGCCGCGTCCGAGGACGAGCGGTCCGACAGCACGGGGAGGCGGGGCGGGCTAAGCTAACTGCTAGCCCATGCAGACCGGCGGTTCTGACGGTCCTCCTGGCTGGCCTTCCTTCTCCGGATGGTGGAGGTTTTGGACCGCGTTGCAGGGGATGGACTGTGTTGTTAACAGTGGTTTGTTTTTGGTGGTGTCGTTTTTGGAAATTTGGGATATGTGTTCTTGTATTTTGTGTTGCTGTGGGCTGGCTGAAACAAAATCCCCTTTCTTTTGTGCATGCAAGTACATGACAGAAATGAGAAGAAACTGTTCCCGGTCCCTGAAAACTGTCTCGTCCCTCATCATGGGGCTCTGAATCTCTCGGAGTATAACTGCATTATTTGCCAAAACCAAGTTGCTTATCGCTGCTCCCTGTGGCTCACTGAACTCTGAGACCTTTCCACCATCATGTCTTCGTCTCCGTCCTTCAGGAAAACCAAACATATAGTGATCGGTCAGTTTAGCCAAGGGACGTCTTTTTTCCTGCAGTAAATTGTGCAGGATCCTTGTACAGCTACAGAGTATGACATGGCAGCCACTCATGACGTAAATAAGTGGCACACAACAACTGACGGGTACAGTATGAGTTGTGGAGTCCTGAACTAGAGCGGATGAAAACACGGTTACATAGCTGTGATGGAGCCCCTCTTCCACTACATGGTACCGGCTCAACTCGACTTTTTCGTTTTACAATACTGCAAAGGACCGGCGTTTTGGTAGCTGTCACCACTTTTCTGGTACCATCTTTGTCGAGGTTCCAAAAAAACTGGAGCGGCTACCAAAATCAATGCAGACCGGCTACACTGAGGGGTGCTGTTACGGTAATGGAAAACCACACTCTGCCAGTCGAGTTGAGCCGGCACCATGCGGTGGGAAAGGGGCATGAAATATCCGGATGACAGAGGCAACAGAGGCAACAGCAAACCGGCACAGGTCGGGCTGGACTCTCTGTCCAGTCTCTCTCGGGGTCAACCCCTGGTTGTACCATGTTTAACTAGTGTCGACTGGATTTCATCAGAAAGTTGTCTTCTTCGTCCTTATCCTCCACCTTCCTCTCCCTCTCCAAGCTCTACCCATACCTCTCACACTTCCTCCCCTCCTCGCCCTCATCCTTCCTCCACCTCTTCCTCTCGCCGCTATTTTGGCTTCCATTGTTGATGTAAAAAGGTACTCGCCTGTAGCATTTTTGTAAGGCTTCCATCCTGATTGATGAGTCGACAATGAGGTGTTTGGCCAGGCGGCCCGTGTACTGGGTAATTGGTCCGTGGGTGAGGCATTTCAAATGCGAGTGGTTTGAAATGGTAAACAAGTGACTGTGTCGGATTCCTGCGTGTGATGTGGGAGCCATGTGCAGTGTGCTGCAGAAAGAGCCATGTTGGACTGCACAGTGAGCACAAAGCAGAAAACGTGTTTAGCGTTGGGGAGACTTGAGCTGAGGTTTTCTTCTCTGCTTTACTGTCAGTTTCAATAACTGTGCTATATGTGTCATTTTAGTGTTTTAGCAATTAAAAAAACTGTAAAAAATGTTTATTTTGTATCCATGTGAAAGGTGGAGGTGATGTGGTGGTGGTGTTGGACAGTCAGTCTTCCAGTAGAACAGTGGTGTGATATAGGTGGATGTAGGAGACAGAGAGAAACAGACCTGTTGGCTCTGATGTTCTGGGACTACAAACCAGGTGTAGCAGGACTACAAACCAGGTGTAGCAGGACTACAAACCAGGTGCAGCAGGACTACAAACCAGGTGTAGCAGAACTAAAAACAAGGTGTAGCAGGACTACAAACCAGGTGTAGCAGAACTAAAAACAAGGTGTAGCAGGACTACAAACCAGGTGTAGCAGAACTACAAACCAGGTGCAGCAGGACTACGAACAAGGTGCAGCAGGACTACAAACCAGGTGTAGCAGGACTACAAACCAGGTGTAGCAGGACTACAAACCAGGTGTAGTAGAACTAAAAACAAGGTGTAGCAGGACTACAAACCAGGTGTAGCAGAACTAAAAACAAGGTGTAGCAGAACTAAAAACAAGGTGTAGCAGGACTACAAACAAGATGTAGCAGGACTACAAACCAGGTGTAGCAGAACTAAAAACAAGGTGTAGCAGGACTACAAACAAGATGTAGCAGGACTACAAACCAGGTGCAGCAGGACTACAAACCAGGTGTGGCAGGACTACAAACCAGGTGTAGCAGGACTACAAACAAGGTGTAGCAGGACTACAAACCAGGTGTAGCAGAACTAAAAACAAGGTGTAGCAGGACTACAAACAAGATGTAGCAGGACTACAAACCAGGTGCAGCAGGACTACAAACCAGGTGTGGCAGGACTACAAACCAGGTGTACCAGCCATTGTGGCTGGTGTGCTGTAAGCTCAGCAGTAAACAGTTCCACCCTTGTACAAATGGATCCTGGGAGCAAAGCTAACACACACAGTCTGATGTATTACACACTACATCACACTATATGGGAACACTGTTGAACAGTCATATTGGTTGTCATGGACACTTCAGCATCACTGTTGTACAGTCACATTGGTTGTCGTGGACACTTCAGCATCACTGTTGTACAGTCACATTGGTTGTCGTGGACACTTCAGCATCACTGTTGTACAGTCATATTGGTTGTCATGGACACATCAGCATCACTGCTGTACAGTCACATTGGTTGTCGTGGACACTTCAGCATCACTGTTGTACAGTCATATTGGTTGTCGTGGACACATCAGCATCACTGCTGTACAGTCATATTGGTTGTCATGGACACATCAGCATCACTGCTGTACAGTCACATTGGTTGTCGTGGACACTTCAGCATCACTGTTGTATAGTCATATTGGTTGTCGTGGACACATCAGCATCACTGCTGTACAGTCACATTGGTTGTCATGGACACATCAGCATCACTGTTGAACAGTCATATTGGTTGTCATGGACACATCAGCATCACTGTTGTACAGTCATATTGGTTGTCATGGACACATCAGCATCACTGTTGTACAGTCATATTGGTTGCCGTGGACACTTCAGCATCACTGTTGTACAGTCATATTGGTTGTCATGGACACATCAGCATCACTGTTGTACAGTCATATTGGTTGTCATGGACACATCAGCATCACTGTTGTACAGTCATATTGGTTGTCATGGACACATCAGCATCACGTCTCAGTCTGTTTTCCAACACGTAGGTGTTTGCTGCTGCACCAGTGTTCATCCTACCTGGTCAAAACTTCTCACCAGTGGTATACGGAGACCGGAGAGAGTCTCCAACCACGGTGAAGATGACTGGTGGTGTTATGGAGCCTGACTCCATCACACACATGGAGAACATGGATGCAAACCTCAATGTCACATTACTCTGTGAGGAAATGTCCACCTCACATAAGGAAACACCCGGTGAAACTCCTCTGTTGACAGCTTCAAACCCTTCTCTCATGAGAACAAACAAAACGCCTGAGAAATTCAGCTCAACCGTCTCCTCTACCAGGACATCTTCTTCTGAACCCAAATCTTGCTTTTGGCCGATAGTTTCTTCTTCAGAAAGCAGGCCGACCGTGCCTCCTGGTTATAATACAAGATTCTCCTCCCTTCAAAATACAAAGACATTCACGAGAATCTCGACAGCAGACACCCCTCACCTCACCTGTTAGTCTGAAAGTCTCATTATCATATACACCCAGACCCCCGTCACCTGTACCGAGACGGCGAGATTGGAGGAAAACCATCCAAAACGTGGACAACAAACTCATGATCCCCCCCCCCCGTCAGGCCCAAAGAAACGACCGGCTTCACAGGCCGACGTCCATCACACCTCCGCTTGGCTTTCATTCCCAGTTTAAAGCGCCGTCGTGGACCGCTTGCTGCAGAAAAGCCTGCTGGGAGGGATGGCCGTTTCTCCTTCATTTCAGAAGGAATCGTTTTTCTGGAACACCAGAAGTCCTCCGACTCACTTAGGCGAGGACAGAAAGTGAGAGTGACAGAGAGAGAGAGAGAGAATGAAAGGAGGGAGGGTGCAAATGACTGGAAAGGAACGAGTTCTGAGAAGGAGAGGTAATTACCGTGAGAGACAGACAGACAGACAGACAGTGATATATGAGAGGTGTAGAGAGATGCAGATGGACGGAGCAGGAGAGAGACAGCCAGAGAGAGAGAGAGAGAGCCAAAGAAAGAGACAGCCAAAGAGAGAGAGAGAGAGAGAGAGAGAGAGAGAGAGAGAGAGAGAGAGAGAGAGAGAGAGAGCAAGAGAGAGAGAGAGAGAGAGAGAGAGAGAGAGAGAGAGAGAGAGAGAGCCAGAGAAAGAGAGAGAGAGAGAGAGAGAGAGAGCCAGAGAAAGAGATAGAGAGAGAGAGAGAGAGAGAGAGAGAGAGAGAGAGAGACATGAGAAAGTGTAAGATAAAGGAACAGAGATAAGAAAATGAAAGAGAGACAGACAGACAGACAAAGAAAGAGAGAGAGAGAGAGAGTGACAGAGAAAGAAATAGCGAGACACACACTCACAGAGGGAGAGACAGCCAGAGAGAGAGAGAGAGAGAGAGAGAGAGAGAGACATGAGAAAGTGTCAGATAAAGGAACAGAGATAAGAAAATGAAAGAGAGACAGACAGACAGACAAAGAAAGAGAGAGAGAGAGAGAGAGAGACCGAGTGACAGAGAAAGAAATAGCGAGACACACTCACAGAGGGAGAGACAGCCAGAGAGAGAGAGACAGAGAGAGAGAGCCAGAGAAAGAGAGAAAGAGCCAGAGAAAGAGAGACAGAAAAAGAGAGAGACAGCCAGAGAGAGAGAGAGAGAGCCAGACAGAGAGAAAGAGACAGCCAGAGAAAGAGAGAGAGAGTGAGAGAGAGAGAGAGACAGAGAAAGAGAGAGCCAGATAGAGAGAGAGAGTGAGAGAGAGAGAGACAGAGAGAAAGAGACAGCCAGAGAAAGAGAGAGAGAGTGAGAGAGAGAGTGAGAGTGAGAGAGAGACAGAGAAAGAGAGAGCCAGACAGAGAGAGAGAGAGACAGACACGGGGGGTGGGGGTGGGGGGGGGTGTTACATAACTGCTCCTCTCTTGCAGTTTAACACAAGCCTGCTGGTCTTATCTGCCCATAAATCCAGATCTGGGAGCTCATGGCATGCTGTATGGTTTAAAATAAGATGCACCATTACCCCACATGTGTCTCGTTCCTGTTTTACACTGCACCACGTGCATCATCCGATCTTCTATCACAACTACGTCATCACTTTTACCTGTCACAACTACGTCATCAGTTTCACCTGTCACAACTACGTCATCAGTTTTACCTGTCACAACTACGTCATCAGTTTCACCTGTCACAACTACGTCATCAGTTTCACCTGTCACAACTACGTCATCAGTTTCACCTGTCACAACTACGTCATCACTTTTACCTGTCAGAACTACGTCATCAGTTTCACCTGTCACAACTACGTCATCAGTTTCACCTGTCACAACTACGTCATCACTTTTACCTGTCAGAACTACGTCATCAGTTTTACCTGTCACAACTACGTCATCAGTTTCACCTGTCACAACTACGTCATCACTTTTACCTGTCAGAACTACGTCATCAGTTTCACCTGTCACAACTACGTCATCAGTTTCACCTGTCACAACTACGTCATCACTTTTACCTGTCACAACTACGTCATCACTTTTACCTGTCACAACTACGTCATCAGTTTCACCTGTCACAACTACGTCATCAGTTTCACCTGTCACAACTACGTCATCACTTTTACCTGTCACAACTATGTCATCACTTTCACCTGTCACAACTACGTCATCAGTTTCACCTGTCACAACTACGTCATCAGTTTCACCTGTCACAACTACGTCATCAGTTTCACCTGTCACAACTACGTCATCAGTTTTACCTGTCTAAACAGTAGGACTCTAGTAACAGTGCCTTACTGCTGCACTGTTACCCTGCACACACACACACACACACACACACACACACACACACACACACACACACACACACACACACATATATATTTTTATATATCTTTCCTCCTGACATACTTGTACCATGTAAATACCAACGCATTTCACTGTTAGTGGTATGAGTGTTGACAT
This sequence comes from Lampris incognitus, assembly GCF_029633865.1. Lineage (NCBI taxonomy): Eukaryota > Metazoa > Chordata > Actinopteri > Lampriformes > Lampridae > Lampris > Lampris incognitus. The sequence continues at coordinate 146,512,624 of NC_079212.1, read as the reverse complement.
TACAGCACATAACGCCTCCTTGCACCTTGCTGTTCCACTTGCAAGACCAACATGTGCTCTGTGGGACTCTGATAATCCCACGAGTCACTGGTCGCTGTACGTGTACTTGGTCGCTGTACGTGTACTTGGTCGCTGTACGTGTACTTGGTCGCTGTACGTGTACTTGGTCGCTGTACGTGTACTTGGTCGCTGTACGTGTACTTGGTCGCTGTACGTGTACTTGGTCGCTGTACGTGTACTTGGTCGCTGTACGTGTACTTTGAGCGATGGCAATAAAGTTCAGTCGAACAACGTTATGTTTCAGACACGTGACACCTCTGCAGCCACACAAATGCCACCACACACAGTTACTGAGGGTAGATGTAGTAGCTTCACAAATGCAACATAAATGACCGTTGTGTTGTGATTTCCCACGTGTACAATTCTCTCAAGTGAGTGCACGCTTACTACCGAGTGCACACACACACACACACACACACACACACACAAACACACTACGTACACACACACACACACACACACACACACAAACACACTACGTACACACACAAACACACTACGTACACACACAAACACACACACACACACACAAACACACTACGTACACATTCTGAAGTGTCCACATGCACGAACAGCGACATGTAAGAAAGAGCACAGGGGGCGTCGGGTAAAACTCACGTTTCTCGTCATCTGCATGAACTAGTGATGCTGCTCTGGACAGAACATCCAAGGGCGTCTCCATAGTTGAACAGCTGTGAGAAGAGAAGAGAGGAGGAGAGAAGAGAGGAGAAGAGAAGAGAAGAGAAGAGAAGAGAAGAGAAGAGAAGAGAAGAGAAGAGAAGAGAAGAGAAGAGAAGAGAAGAGAAGAGAAGAGAAGAGAAGAGAAGAGAAGAGAAGAGAAGAGAAGAGAAGAGAAGAGGAGAGGAGAGGAGAGGAGAGGAGAGGAGAGGAGAAGAGAAGAGAGAGAAGAGAAGAGAAGAGAAGAGAAGAGAAGAGAAGAGAAGAGAAGAGAAGAGAAGAGAAGAGAGGAGGAGAGAAGAGAAGAGAAGAGAAGAGAAGAGAAGAGAAGAGAGAGAGAGGAGGAGAGAAGAGAAGAGAAGAGAAGAGAAGAGAAGAGAAGAGAAGAGAAGAGAAGAGAAGAGAAGAGAAGAGAAGAGAAGAGAAGAGAAGAGAAGAGAAGAGAAGAGAAGAGAAGAGAAGAGAGGAGGAGAGAAGAGAAGAGAAGAGAAGAGAAGAGAAGAGAAGAGAAGAGAAGAGAAGAGAAGAGAAGAGAGGAGGAGAGAGGAGGAGAGAAGAGAAGAGGAGGGCTGAACAAACAGTTTGCTCTGCGCTGATGACATCTGACCACAGCACACCTTCGGAGCAGTCATACGGAACAGCCAGGACGGTCTGTAGCGTTCTGGGCTGTTCAGCCACACAACACTGTTTTCATCCGTGCTCTGCAGCGTGGGATCACGGGATGCACAGGGAGAGCACATGGGAATGTTTCTTGATGTTACTAACGCTTTAACCACTGACATTACACAACGTGCAACACACGGCTCAGTACACAAGCACACAGCTCAACCACGCACACACAGACACACACATGCACAGCTCACATCCAAACATACAGCTTCCATACAAATGGCGTCAGTACAGGCAGGACTTTAAAAGGCCCTCATACCTGTCTAGACAGAAGAAGAAGAAGGAGGAAGAAAGAATTGCAACTTGATTGATTGAGGAAGTAGTATAAAATGCAACCTGATTGATTGAACAAGAAGAAGAAGAAGAAGAGGTATAAAATGCAACCTGATGGATTGAAGAAGACGAAGAAGAAGAGGTATAAAATGCAACCTGATGGATTGAATTAGAAGAAGAAGAGGTATAAAATGCAACCTGATGGATTGAATGAGAAGAAGAAGAAGAAGAAGAAGAAGAAGAGGTATAAAATGCAACCTGATGGCTTGAATTAGAAGAAGAAGAGGTATAAAATGCAACCTGATGGATTGAATTAGAAGAAGAAGAGGTATAAAATGCAACCTGATTGATTGAAAAAGAAGAAGAAGAAGAAGAAGTATAAAATGCAACCTGATGGATTGAAGAAGAAGTATAAAATGCAACCTGATGGATTGAAGAAGAAGATGAAGAAGAAGAAGTATAAAATGCAACCTGATGGATTGAAGAAGAAGAAGAGGTATAAAATGCAACCTGATGGATTGAAGAAGAAGAAGAAGTATAAAATGCAACCTGATGGATTGAATTAGAAGAAGAAGAAGAGGTATAACATGTAACCTGATGGACTGAAGAAGAAGAAGAGGTATAAAATGCAACCTGATGGATTGAAGAAGAAGAAGAAGTATAAAATGCAACCTGATGGATTGAATTAGAAGAAGAAGAAGAGGTATAACATGCAACCTGATGGACTGAAGAAGAAGAAGAGGTATAACATGCAACCTGATGGATTGAAGAAGAAGAGGTATAAAATGCAACCTGATGGACTGAAGAAGAAGAAGAGGTATAAAATGCAACCTGATGGATTGAAGAGGAAGAAGAAGTATAAAATGCAACCTGATGGATTGAATTAGAAGAAGAAGAAGAAGAGGTATAACATGCAACCTGATGGACTGAAGAAGAAGAGGTATAACATGCAACCTGATGGATTGAAGAAGAAGAGGTATAAAGTGCAACCTGATGGAGTGAAGAAGAAGAAGAAGAGACTAATGACACATTTGTTGTGACATCTCGCAGGCTCCGCGCTGTTGCGCCTGCAGGCGGGAAAGTGTCGGTACACGTCGGTGTGTAGTGTCCTGACGGGGTTGCGTGGTGGGTGGGTGGAGGAAGGAAGGTGTGCGAGCTGGAGGGTTAAAGTGTGCTCTGAGCGGCAGCCTGGCGCTGCGTGCAGCATTCCGCGGATACCGGCGGCGGAGGCGCGCCGCTCTCCATCGTATGTGCCGCGGACGGCCGGGGAAAGGTCTCCCCCGAGCTTTCCCCGGACGTTTCTCCCCGGCAACGCCAGCTCCGACGAGGTGGCCCGAAGGACCGCGGCCGGGCTGAGAAAGCGGGCTGAGAAAGCGGGCTGACAAAGCGGGCTGAGAAGCCGGGCTAGGAACCGGGCCAAACAGCCGCAAGTGAGGGCAAGTTGCGGACCAACAGGAGACAGAAAGTCAGTTGTGTGCCGCACGAGCGCGGCAGGTGCGGGACAGAAAACGCGACGAGTCGATCCGCATCGCCTCGTGAACGGAGGTCGCTCAAAACCCGCCACCGGGTCGCCGCTGCCGCCGGGTTTACCTCGTGTTCGGCGTGTCGGTTTAGACGCGGGTCCTCGAACGTGACGCGGCGCACCGTAAAGTACTTACGTCCTTCCAGCGCCACTTGGAAATCCTCCGAGTTGTGACGTCCGTCCGCCAACACGACAACACAACCCAAAACAGCGAGGAAAAGTATCCCGAAAGGAAGGCGAGAGCCGCGGCCGAGCGGACCTGAAGGAGGACAGGCGGAATAGTAAACCGGGCTGTCGGGACTAACTTGGTTGTAAGGGATGAAGGGGGAGGAATGCCTGGAATGATGGAATTCTGTTCCTGGCAGGTGGTGAAAGTGAAGGGCGCTGATTGGCTGAGCGCGACGCGATGACATCAGCATATATTATGTTAATTGGGCTCTGCGTCACGTCCTGTCTGGAGGGGGGGGGTGGGGTCCGGCTCCTGTCAAAGTTTCCCCCTCCGTGATGAAGAGTCCATGTCAGGATCGGCTTGCTGCTGAAACGTGTTGGGATTTACGACGCCGCACGTTTCCTGGACGGAGTCTTGGCACCCCTACAGCATACTCCAAGTTTATTTTACTAAGCAAACTGCACGTATATGTACCAGTAAGTATACTTGAGTATAATTTTGTTTAGTATATCTCTGGTGAGTACTTTAACAAGTAAACTGAAAGTATACACACGGATTTTTATTTAAACCAAGTATACTAATAGTACACTTGAATAAACTACTTTTTGTAACGGGACGTTTTATTTTACCATGTTTCCTGCATGTGTTGCAGCTGCTTTCCAGTTTCACACTGGGCTGCGTTTCATGTATAACACGTGATGTACACAAAACACGGAATAATTATTATCACATGGAAGCCAAATAAGCCTCACCAGCACTGCTACTACTGGTATGGTACTACTGGCATGGTACTACTGGTACCTTAAGATGAACCACAGGGAGTTGTGGCAAGGCTGCAAAGGGCGAACGGAGGTGGTGAGTAATGTGACGGTAAGGCAGAGGCCACATAAACTGTACCACTGCACTGCAACCAGCACCACGTCAGTAAAGTCTGGAGAACCCCTGCACAGATGGTACCTGTTAGTCCGACCGTTCTTTCTTGTGCTCCAAGTAGAAAGTTTCTCATTTCATGGTATTCTGCATTCTTATAGACACCGTTAGACTCTCTCTCTCTCTCGTTACTTTGAAACAGGCTGGGCAATAATTCAACATTATAACTTATCGTCTTCCTCTGGTATCAGATCAGTGCCATTTGCATTTCGTTATACCATGATGCACAGTTTTGTTATCTATACTGTAGCGAATTCGGAGGGCAACGCAACCACAGAAACTGCCGCGGCCGGGAAGCGAACCCATAACCACCCGCACCGCAGGAGGCATCGGTAACCGCTCGACTAAAGGGTCCGACCCGCCAGCTAGCGGCGAGCGTGTCTACTCCTTGACTAACGGGTCGGACCCTTTAGTCGACTGGTTAACGTTGTCGCTTGCGGTGCAGGAGATAGGGGTTCGCGTCCCGGTTGTGGCGACGGTCTCCCGGACTGCCCCCCGAATTCGCTACAGTATTAACAATAGGGAGACTCTTATGACCTAACCGTTCTAGTTTGGTCTTGATCTTACCAAACAGGTCAATGTGATGAACCTCAGCTGGATTCTTATACATGGTATTCTCATATATTTAACCAAGTGTGATATATTGATATTGGGTAAAATTTCCATTGATTACAGATGTATTTCGCCCTGCACTACTCCATCCATCCATCATCCAAACCGCTTATCCTGCCCTCGGGGTGGCGGGGATGCTGGAGCCTATCCCAGCAGTCACTGCGCGGCAGGCTGGGAGACTCCCTGGACAGGCCGCCAGGACATCACAGGGCCCTACCCGAACATGTTAAATGTCCACGTGTTCTTCATGTTCCAACCAGGTCAAATTCCCAGCGTGTACAAACCTTCCCTGCACAGGATAAGGTTAACAATACAGTTAACATACATACAGACATACAAATAGGTCTCCGCTTCCGGTGTGGGAAGATGACGGCACAAATTCACGTTTGCGGCGGCCTCACCCAGTACTGCCCATGCAGTGTCTTTTGTCCACGTCTAAGTTTGTCTTCGTTTGATGGCTGGGAGAGCCTGGTCTGCTGCGCCCTGTAGGCCCAGGGACCACGGCCCTGCCTGGAGCTGCGCTCGGAAAGGAAACACCGAGGGCGGTCCGGCAGGACACAGAAGCGGGGCAGGCTAAGCTAACTGCTAGCCCATGCAGACAGATCTTCTCGGAGTAAATATTTTCCCGGCTAAGGCCCTCTTGTCGCATTTTTAGGTAGCTAAGCTAACTGCTAACCCATGCAGACAGATCTTCTCGGGGTAAATATTTTCCCGGCTAAGGCCCCCTTGTCGCATTTCTAGGTAGCTAATGTTCTGCCGGTTTAAAAGGATCGCACCGCGGGACTTCGCGACAACGTACGAGATAAGATGGATCAGACCTAGCTAGCTGTATTACCTGGCTAGCTAGCCAGCTGCAGTAACTTCTTAGTTATAAGTGATTGCTAACTAAGGTTAGCTAGCACTAGTGTATCGATTGCAAATTGATTACTTTTTAGCTAGCTAACAACACGATTATCGTGATGTTAGCTAGCTAGCTAACAACAATCAGCGATTGCAAGCTAACGTTAACTAACAATGTTATTATAGAATCGGCGAGCCTGGATCTCCTCAGAGTCAGAAGTCTCAAATCTCAGCAGTATCAAATTTCAGCAATCTCAGCCTCCTCAGGTCACCCTCAAAGCTGTTAAATTTTGTCAGCTGTATTTATACCCAGTGTGAACATAGTGATTCGTGGCTCCACACAGCAACAAGAGATTGATTGTTTATTAAGTTATTGCTTCCTCTGATTGGCAGCAGATACTACATACAGAACGTATCGTAGCGAATTCGGGGGACAACGCAACCATAGGAACTGCCGCGGCCGGGAAGCGAACCCGTGCCGCCCGCACAGCAGGAGACATCGCTAACCGCTAGACTAAAGGGTCAGACCCGCCAGCCAGCGGCCAGCGTGTCTCCTTATCCATGCACGTTACAGTAGTATATACCTTGCAGTAATTTAGCCAGAACATATACTGACTAACAAACTTGATTGCATCAAGCTTGAACAATATTTTCATTATCTATAAAAAATAAAACATTATTTTGCCACAAAGGCTATGTTTCGCGATCTTTTTAAACGGGTAGAACGTTAGCTACCTAGAAATGCGCTAAACATGCGACAAGGGGGCCTTAGCCGGGAAAATATTTACCCCGAGAAGATCAAGCCGTGCCACGGGCAGTTCCAATCTCCTGGACAGTGATTTGTGTTTGTATAGGAGGGTTTCCGTGCAACTTCTTCACAGAGATGCGTGCGCAACTAGGGGGCAGAAAGCAACTACAGCGCAGAGATTTTAACCAAGATAGAACTCAGATATAGCAAAGATGACGCGCAGTTGTTGTGCAATAAACTGCACAAACCGCCAAAAGGATGGGTGGAAAATGTTCAACAGACCCCTTTGGAATGTTGAATATTTTCATTGTTGCACCGCTTTGGTAGCTCGGTTTTGTCCCCTGGCTGCGCATGAACCCAGTAATGTTTGTAAACAGGAAACCCGTCTATGGTATACATGTTAGTTTGGATACGTGTGTTCTTGTAGTTTTTGGATATGTGTTTTTTTTTTTGGTGCTGTGGGCTGGGGGAAACGATGTTTCGTTTCATTTCGCTCTCTAATCCTAAGAAACTCTTTGAAACCTTCTCTACACTTCTTCAACCCCCACCTCCTCCTCCTACTTCCTCCCTTCTCCCTGATGACTTCGCTAACGTCTTTGACAAGAAGGTAAACGACATCAGGTCCTCCTTTTCTCACCACCCGGTTAGCACTCGTTGCAGTAGCCCACCCTCTGCACCCTCCCTCACCTCTCCACGTCCCACTCTATCCCACCTCACTCCCCTCTTCCCCGACGAGGTCCTCAACCTCATCACATCCAGTCGCCCCACCACATGCTCCCTTGACCCGGTCCCCTCCCCTCTTCTTCAGTCTATAGCACCTGAACTCCTTCCCTTTCTAACACACTTCATCAACACCCCCCTCCAGGCAGGATGCTTTCCATCTGCCTTCAAGACTGCTAGAGTCACCCCCCTTCTCAAGAAACCATCACTTAACCCCTCTGACGTCAGAAACTACAGACCGGTTTCCCTTCTACCCTTTCTATCCAAAACTTTCGAACGTGTTGTCTGTACCAACTTTCGTTGTTCCTCCACCAGAACAACCTCCTGGAACCCAACCAGTCTGGGTTCAAGGTGGGTCACTCGACAGAGACAGCCCTCCTTGCAGTGACAGAATTTCTGCACGGTGCGAGAGCAAACTCTCTCTCCTCTGTCCTGATACTCCTGGACCTGTCAGCTGCGTTCGACACAGTGAACCACCAGATCCTCTTCTGTACCCTCGAGGGGCTGGGTGTCACAGGCTCTGCACTCTCAATGTTTGCATCCTACCTGACGGGTTGCTCCTACCAGGTGACATGGAGGGGATCTGTGTCAGAGCCTCGCAGACTGACTACAGGCGAACACAAGGTTCGGTTCTGGGTCCTCTCCTTTTCTCCCTGTACACGACATCCCTGGGTTCTGTTATTCGCTCGCATGACTTCTCTTACCATTGTTATGCCGATGACACCCTGCTGATCTTGTCCTTTCCTCCCTCTGACACACAAGTAGAGACACGCATTGCTGCGTGCTTGACTGACATCTCGGAGTGGATGGCGACACACCACCTGAAGCTCAGTCTGGACAAGACTGAGCTAATGTTCCTCCTGGGGAAAGGTCGCCCGCACCGAGACCTGGTCATCACCATTGACAACACCGTGGTGATGCCAACTCGGACTGTGAGGAATCTGGGTGTGATCCTGGACGACCAACTGTCGTTTGCTGCAAACGTTGCATCTGTTACTCGTTCCTGCAGATTTCTCATCTATAACATCAGGATTCTCCCATTCCTCACCGACGAGACGGCACAGGTGCTCATCCAGGCTCTGGTCATCTCCCGGCTGGACTACGGCAACTCCCTCCTTGCTGGCGTCCCGGCCATCAGACCTCTGGAGCTTGTTCAGAAAGCTGCAGCTCGTCTGGTGTTCAACCGCCCTAAGTTCTCCCACACAACTCCCCTGCTCATGTCCCTACACTGGCTCCCAGTAGCTGCTCGCATCCAGTTTAAGACTCTGGTGCTAGCCTACAGGGCAGAGAAAGGAACAGCTCCTTCCTATCTCCAGGCCATAGTCAAGCCCAAAACCTTTGCCAGACCACTTGGCTCTCCTGCCTCAGGCCACCTGGTTGCCCCGTCGCTTAGAGGCCCCTGCTGCCGATCAACCCGGTCACGGCTCTTTTCTGTCCTGGCCCCACAGTGGTGGAATGAACTCCGCACTGATGTCAGGACAGTGGAGTCGCTGCCCATCTTTCAGCGCAGGTTGAAAACTCACCTCAAGAACTACTGCCCTGTTACTTGTTCTTAGCACTTATTGTATTCACTCATTTAAGAAATCGCTTTCTTGCGCTTTTACTTTAGCACTGGTTTTGCTCTTAGATGCTTGTTTAGATACACTTATGACCTCTGATTAGTAGTTCCCCTGATTTCCTACGTTAAATGATGCACTTATTTTAAGTCGCTTTGGATAAACGCGTTGGCTAAATGACAGTAATGTAATGTAATTTCATGTGCGCAAGTGCATGAAATGAAATGACAAATGAAGTGTTACTGATTCTGGTACAGTTTAGAATGCAGCATAGGGTTTATCAAATCACGTTGTGGCAACTGTAGTGAAGATTAATACATGGTGTGCAACAAGTCAGACAACAGGCCAACTGTTATGAGGCTAAGAGTCTTAACAAGCCAAATCTCTGCATTGGGTAATGGGGCACATGAGGGTCATTGTAAATTGAAATCAACAGTTGAGTCTGTGGTGTGTCAATGGTGCAGTTCAGACGGCCAGAGCCCGGGTCAGCAAGCCGCCGCAGAGGAGGGGAGGCGGACTACAGATGCAGGAGGAACTGAATTTATTCTTAACAGTCTCCACTGGATACAAACAGGTTACAAACAGTTCATTTCCATCAACTGGGGAACAGCCTGTTTTAAAGACTGGGAGCACTAGGCCCACATGCTTCCAGCTGGTGCTGATGATCCCTGGCCGTCCAGCAGCATTCTGCAAAACAGGTAGACAAGACAGACCAGCAGGGAAGGCCAGGGATCGCCCCAAGATGGATGCGGGTTTATTTTCCTGTTGTCAGCATGCCGTTCATGATCAGGATAAAGACAAAGCCACCCTCAGATATACAGTGTCTCCTCCAGCGGTGACTCACGTTTCAAAATAAAGATGACGGCATTGTCAGGAATACTCTCAAAATGAGTAAGGGCCGAGGTGACGTGATGCCGTCATCACCGACACGAGACTCAAAACTCAACAGTTCACATGTCTTTGGCAATTTGGGGGAGGGGGAGGAAGAGGAAACACGTGTAACACTGTCCACAGCATGACAGCATCACGGGGCAACAGTAAAGAACCTCCACAGACAAAAACTCCGTTCAGTCAGTACTTTAGGATCGAAGTCTCTCATCTTGGCAGTGCAGGGTACATATTTAAATGAGAAACATGCAGCAGATAGTCTCAACCCCTCCCATAGGCAATGTAGTACATGACAGCCAATTACACATTAAATATATATGATTCTATACTTTTCTCTTGTTGCCTTCCATGAATTGAACATTAACTTGTTCCATCTGATCACCTGCGTCGCCTCAGTCGTAACCTTGCCACACATCAGATCACAACCGATCACACTGATCTCTTCCAAGCTTGGGTCTGGCCTTCTCATCCAGAGATATTTCAGACAGGGGGGCCTGTCCAAAAAGTGGACGGTCCATGTGGCTCTGGAGGCCAATCCAAGGTGCCATCAAAATTGAGATATGACGCAGCAGAAGCGGAAACGGACACAGCAGCAGAGGAAAATTCCTTCTTCTGTAGAGCGATGTCCATCACACAGCCAACACGTGTACACAACGTCTGCACTGTGCGTGTGATTTGCCTCGTTTTGTTATTCACATTTTATACATGTTCTCACTAGGCAGACACTTCTATCCAACCCCACCGACAAAGAGCCAGGAATTGCCAGATAAACTGTCCTTCACATAATATGCACTCTTAAGTTGCACAACAGCTAGATCACCAATACTCATGCATGTAATAGGCAATTCAAAATCCAAATTTAGAGGGGTGTCCAGGTAGCATAGCAGTCTATTCCATTGCCTACCAACACAGGGATCACTGGTTCAAATCCCTGTGTTACCTCTGGCTTGGTCGGGCGTCCCTACAGACACATTTGGCCGTAGGAAGCTGAATATGGGTATATGTCTTGGTCGCTGCACTAGCGCCTCCTCTGGTCGGTCGGGGCACCTGTTCAGGGGGAGGGTGAACTGGGGGGGAGGGTGAACTGGGGAATAGCGTGAACCTGCCATGTGCTACGTCCCCCTGGTTAAACTCCTCACTGTCAGGTGAAAAGAAGCAGCTGGTGACTCCACATGTATCGGAAGAGGCATGTGGTAGTCTGCAGCCCTCACTGGATCGGGGGGGGGGGGCGGAGCAGCGACCGGGACGGCTCGGAAGAATGGGGTAATTGGCCAAGTACAATTGGGGAGAAAAACAGGGAACCCCCCAAAAAAAGAAGAAAAATCAAAATTTAGTTGGACTATATTGCCGAACAGTCTGGTTTAGGGACTATAGATTAAGATGGGCCTGCAAAAGTAATGTTTTTAGGGCTTTCTTGAATTATGTCTGGCCTGGTGGCCTGTCCTGGGTGTCTCCCCGCCTGCTGCCCAATGACTGCTGGGATAGGCTCCGGCATCCCCGCAACCCTGAGAGCAGGATAAGCGGTTCAGATAATGGAGGAATGGATGAATTATGTCAAGTCAAGTCAATTTTATTTGTATTGCCCAATATCACAAATTACAAATGTCAGTAGCTTTGACGGAAGACGGGAGTTAAATTCATCTTTTTCGGGCCTGATGAGAGAAAATTCTGGATGCAGAGCGCAGCAGTCTTGAAGGCATGAGGTCAAAATTTTCTGATCGCCTGCTGCCAACCCTTCAATCAGTGATCATATGTATTAGTCTATCAGCCAGACCACAGCCACAGACAGACTTATACAGGGGAAATGAAGAGGAAGTCAGTGTCATTCTTGAACTGCCCAGAAATGATTCGGCTTCTTCAACCAAACCAACCACCTCGTTCATCACCGCCACCGTTGATGTTTGTTACTTCTCTGTGTCCGTCTCGACTCTGTAGCCTCTTTGGCTCGGTCTCCAGAGTGGAGAGTTAACCATCCACTTTTTAAACTTTCTATCACTGAGAGACAGTCCAGACCCAACCTGATGAAAATCAATGTGATCGACTCTCGTGACCAGTCTGGCTCACAACGCCATCAACATGTAGTCCATCACAACCAGTCTGACAGTGTGTGAATCCAGTTTGTAGCGTGTCCCCTCCACAAATAAGAAAAAAGTCCTACAGACTTCATTCAGACTGACTGGTAAAACATCAAGAATTTGTTCTTGAGGAAGTTTACTTCTCAGCCCCTCTTTATTTATTTTTTATCTGACCCAGGGAAGTGACAAGGACAGCCAGGATGTTAAGACTACTGACACAAAGCTGAACAGGAGCTCAGTGATCCCATCCCACAGGGAAGATGGACTGATGAGTACAGAGGTCAGTGTTGTTTGCTGGTGTTGAGGTGGGGGGTTAGACAGGTGTCTGATGGACAGACAGACGGTCCAGTGCTTTCCTGGCTGACGGCTAGAGATGAGAAAAGACGCCAGACAAGACAGGGTCAGGACAGCTGGGAGACAGACGGCTTCCTTCTCCATCCTCTCCACATCTTAATGAGTTTCTTGGAGCTGTACGACACTGTCTTCCACAACCCTGAGAGAGATGGCAACACAAAATACTGTGTTAAGAGGACTCACTACACCCCAACATACAACGCTGGGTCACCCTGCAGGGACAACCAAACTTCTTTTTTTTTTGCTGCATGTATTTTTTTTGTGCCCCCCCCCCCTTTTCTCCCCAATTCCATCTGGCCAATTACTCCACTCTTCCAAGCCGTCCTGCTCGCTGCTCCACCACCTCTGCCGATCCGGGGAGAGCTGCAGACTACCACATGCCTCCTCCGATACATGTGGAGTCACCAGCTGCCTCTTTTCACCTGACAGTGAGGAGTTTCACCAGGGGGATGTAGCGCGTGGGAGGATCACGCTATTTCCCGCCAGCCCCCCGAACAGGCGCCCCGACCGACCAGAGGAGGCGCTAGTGCAGTGACCAGGACACATACCCACATCCGGCTTCCCACCCGCAGACATGGCCAATTGTGTCTGTAGGGACGCCCAACCGAGCTGGAGGTAACACGGGGATTCAAACCAGCGAGCCCCGTGTTGGTTGGCAACGGAATAGACCGCCACGCCACCCGGACGCCCCCATTAAAAGTATTTTAATCTGAAGCAGCAGTGTAGACAGAGTCAACGCATCGTTAAAAGGTCTCGCTAATATAAAAGGGACAGGCGGATAGTGAACTTACCGGCTGTGGCGATGCCTTTGATGCTCTGTGTTACACTGGAGGACTTCACGATGGAAGAGATACCTGCAGAGGAGACCGCAGACTCAGACTTTACAAACCCCTTCCCACATCATCATGCAGCTGTTGAACACCTTACACGTTGTGTTATCTCTATCTGTTCAAAACCTGCAACAACACGACAGAGGTGAGGAGGGAGTTGACGGCATGACAGAGGTGAGGAGGGAGTTGATAGCATGACAGAGGTGAGGAGGGAGTTGACGGCACAACAGAGGTGAGGAGGGAGTTGATGGCAAGACAGAGGTGAGGAGGGAGTTGATGGCGTGGCGTGTTGTCTGCTGGTCTCATATTACAGAGAAACTTCAGGGCCGTCTCAGTCTCACATCTGAAGTGGTGTTTCCAAACACTGAGAGTCACTGTGCAACATGCTAGAGGAGAATCACTCACACTGTGTGTACGCAGAAGAACCTGTCACTACTGCCACCTTGCCTCCGACACTTCACACATACAGACTACTTGCACACTTGCATATAACTGCACATGGTACATGTAGATACTTACAGGATATGCCTTCTGTACAGTCCCCGGATTTTTAACTTTTGTAAAATGTTGTTGTATTTTATGTTGTTCTTATTTCATTGATGTTGCTCTTCTGTTGTTGCAGTTTTCGGAGCCTACCAAAAAATTAATTTCACTGCTCATTGTACTTGAAGCATGTGATGAATAAACCTTGTGAATCTTTGACTCCTGTGATTCAGTGATTCAGTTCTCTGAGCTCATTCCACTGTGTGACGCCTCCTACAGACCGTGTGATGTGGGCGTCTCAGATGAAAGATGACTAAACGTGGTGATATCTTTGGTCGTGGCTCCAAAACGGTGGTCCTACGTTGCACTGACAGGTTCACTGTGAGACAGGTTCCAAGATGGCCGTTATTATGGTCTTGCGACCGAAGATAAGCTGGGACAAAAGTCTGACAGTGTCAGAAATGTAGGATGACCGTCTCACAATGTGACTGCTGCTATGACCTACGTCTACTAACCAACCAATAGAAATGCAGCAGGAAATGACACACTGATCAATGCCACGCACAATCTTTGCTGGCACTTAACACAAACAAACACACCGTTAATGTCTGTGACCCAAATGCCCTGGATTCAACAAAACCAGCAACAAAACGAGCTGTGGCACTATTGAAAGGACTCAATTCCTGCGTGGGGTCATGTTGCTCTACCAGCGGCGTAGGTTGATGATGCAAGCTGAAGCGGCACACACGCTGACGACGTTTTTATGTACTTGGGTCGTAGCCTGCGATTCAGTAGTGTCATCATACAGTCTACATACATCATACTTGATGTCGTACCCAAGTTCATTAGATCCATATCGCACAGTGTGGCCTGCAGTAAACTTACAGGGTTGCTAAACTCTCACGGTGTGTAGGAGGCTTTAGTGAAATGAACAATGAATGTGTGTCCCTGCCTGGCCACCAGGTCCACATTACTAATGATCCTGTATCTTATCAAAGCCCCAGCAGTCAGCCCACAATATCATCATGTTACCCATACTGAGATATTTAGTCAAAAATCTGTTGTGGCATTTGATTTTGTTGCATGTGGCCCAAGGCTGGATTATGGACCGGGCATGCCGGGCGAGTGCCCCGGACCACGAGGGGCCCCAAAAGGTCAGGGGTATTGTGTTGATGTATAGTAGGGATCCCCAATTATACCCTACAAAGGACATTTGTTCCAACCCTACATCGCAATGTAGGGCCCAAGCTAGTCTCTCTACTGACATGGGGGCCCCAAGCTACAGTCTCTACTGATGCAGGGCCCCAAGCTACAGTCTCTACTTTATTTTCTTTTTCTTTCTGATTTTCCCCTTTTTTCTCCCAATTTAGTGGCCAATCGATCCCTATTCTAGTTCAAACTCCCACCCTCGTATTGCATGCGTTCGCCAACTGCATCTCTTCAGCCGGCAGTCTCGAAGGAGCCACCTCGCCACTTCCGTGACAAGGCGACTCCAGGCCGAACCACTACTTTTTCCGACACTCACAGAGACGCATTCATGTGGCGCACACAAGCCGACTCTGGCCCCCTCCCGAAGACAGCGTTGCCAATGATTGCTGCTTCATCGAGTCCGGCCATAGTCGGATCTGACAAGACCGGGGCGCGAACCCCAGTCCCCAGTGGGAAACTGCATCGGCACAAAGCCGACGCTTAGACCGCTACGCCACCACGGACCCCAACTACAGCCTCTATTGATGCAGGGCCCCAAGCTACAGTCTCTACTGATGCGAGGGCCCCAAGCTACAATCTCTATTGATGCGAGGGCCCCAAGCTACAATCTCTATTGATGCGAGGGCCCCAAGCTACAATCTCTATTGATGCAGGGCCCCAAGCTACAGTCTCTATTGATGCGAGGGCCCCAAGCTACAATCTCTATTGATGCGAGGGCCCCAAGCTACAATCTCTATTGATGCGAGGGCCCCAAGCTACAGTCTCTACTGAGGGGGGACTAAGTTATTTGCCTGAAACAAACATTTATTTCCTGTTGGTAAGCCATTGTAAGTGGGAAGAAGGCTTCGCAATATGTCTGCGATGCTGTGAGCTGCTGTTCTCATCTCTGTTTGTTTTGTGATTCAAAATTGTGTTGTCCTTTGTAGTCGCCATCCGAATCCCATGCAGATTGGCATAGCATCGACAACCATGTTGGCTATTTGCGTGAGTTTTACATTTAACAATGTTTAGTATTGTTTGCGTAGCCTATCTGACGGGGTGGGGGCGGGGGCCCCAATGGACATGCGTGCCCCTGTGCCCCCTGGTGGGTTAATCTGGCCATGATATGGCCCAGCGCTAGTAGAGACAGAATTACAGCTCTTCTGACAGGGGATCTCCTCCGATGAGACTACATGTCAGATTTTGACATCTCTCTTCTCTGTATTCATCTTTCCATCCGTAAATCCATCGTTCCCTACCCTGTTGTACGACCGCTCCACAGTCCGGGTCCTGGGCCACCTGCAGCAGGATCTCCTCCACGTCTCGGTTCTTCCCAGGAGGATCCACCAGCCTGGTGATCCGCTGCTGTAAGGTCCGCGGGAGCGCCATCAGCTGGACAAACTGACCTTCAGGGCTCTTGTCCACCTGCAGACACAGAAGTCGTGTTTGCCACCAAATGTTAAGCCATGCTTTTGTCCACTTTTGAAAGGTTGAAATAATCAAAATATGAATCAGATTAGTTTCCATTTACTGGTTTTAAGAGATTAAACAATGTCCGTTGTGTGCGAGTCTGCATTCATCAAACACGTCCAGGAGGAACCCCCCTGAGAAGGCAGTAAAGTCTAACAGCGATACAAGTTCTTCTCAGTATACTGGCTTTGATTACTTGCCACTAAAACAGCTGAATGAAAACAGCTTGATGGAAACCCAGCAGGAGAGACAGAGTAAACCTCAGGGCACCAGCTCCAGCTTCACTTTAACTGCAGACACAAAACCAAACAATCCTTCACGTCCACCCTTTCTCGCCAACAGCTATGCGGTGGCAGCCACTTTGGTTCCCCTTTGATTTAGAATCAGGGAGAACAAGTAAAGACATCACAAGATACCCACGATGCCTATAGCTGCTCTTATTATGCCTATAGCTGCCCTTATGATGCCTATAGCTGCTCTTATTATGCCTATAGCTACTCTTATGATGCCTATAGCTGCTCTTATGATGCCTATAGCTGCTCTTATTATGCCTATAGCTGCCCTTATGATGCCTATAGCTACTCTTATGATGCCTATAGCTGCCCTTATGATGCCTATAGCTGCTCTTATTATGCCTATAGCTACTCTTATGATGCATATAGCTGACCTTATGTTGCTTATAGCTGCCCTTATGATGCCTAGAGCTGCTTTTATGATGTCTATAGCTGCTCTTATGATGTCTATAGCTGCTCTTATGATGTCTATAGCTGCTCTTGTGATGGGAACCAGTCAGATGGCTTCGTGTCGTCTCAGAGGGTTTTACATTTACAAAGTAGGAAACAGGTCCATGCAGTGAATGACAGAGAAAAACACCTTCTGTACTTCGATTTCAGCAGAACAAAAAGGAAGAAAGTTCATGAGAAGCATCAGAGGAGGAACTCCTCCTCCAGGGTAGAGATGAGGAGAGACTCCTCCTCCGGGGTAGAGATGAGGAGGGACTCCTCCTCCGGGGTAGAGATGAGGAGGGACTCCTCCTCCGGGGTAGAGATGTGTGATGGCACAGAACAGAAAATAACGTCACGCATTTGGAAACAAAACACCTGATGAAAAGACTTGGTGATAAAACAATGCAAGAAAGAAAAGTAGGGGTGTCTGGGTAGCGTGGCGGTCTATTCCGTTGCCTACCAACACAACATGGAGATCGGCGGTTCGAATCCCCGTGTTACTTCCAGCTTGGTCGGGCGTCCCTACAGACACAATTGTCCGTGTCTGTGGGTGGGAAGCTGGATGTGGGTATGTGTCCTGGTCGCTGCATTAGCGCCTCCTCTGGTCGGTCGGGGCGCCTGTTCGGGGGGGAGGGGGAACCCTTCCCGGATCGGCAGAGGGGGTGTAGCAGCGACTGGGATGGCTCAGAAGAGTGGCATAATTGGCCGGATACAACTGGGGAGAAAAAGGGGTAAAATAAAAAAGAAAGGAAAGTCGGCGCGGGGAAAACAGTATTTTTATTCAGCTTTTCAATGTGACTGAAAACCAAGCCACCTTCTGATTTCTGGGAAATGCTCTTCAGAAAGTGATCGGCATTTTGGCGTGACTGTTCACAAAAACCAAAGGCTCCTGGGACATTTTCAAGCCTTCATAAATCACGTCTCGCCCACTCATAGCAGCTCATCTGGTAGTCACAGCATGTGCAGACACCAGAGACGGGATGAGAATCTCCTCGCTCCAACAGTTGACTGCCTGACAACCTCCTGAGCAGGAGGTCAGAGCAGCAGCCAATCAGAGAGCAGAATCCAGGTCACAAGTGTTGGCATGCTTGTACAACAATCTCCCATAAGCACACAACAAACTAAAACCATCCTGGTGTGCTTATCCTGACAGTACACAACAACAGAAGAGCAACTAATCGTGCAGATTCAAACCATACCAGAGTTCTTGACTTCAGTCTACGATCAGACACACAACATTAACAAATACTTGATCATAAAGTCGACATCTATTTTTCCCCTCCCTTCTTAACCCCAGTTGCATCCGGTCAATTAACCCACTCTTTTGAGCCGTCCCGGTTGCTGCTCCAGCCCCTCTGCCAATCCGGGGAGGGCTGCAGGCTACCACATGCCTCCTCCCATACATGTGGAGTCACCAGCCGCTTCGTTTCACCTGACAGTGAGGAGTTTCACCAGGCAGCCCAGTATCACGCCAAAGCGTGTAATACACCCGCCGGTCCAACGTGTCAGTGTCACGGTTTGCCTCGCTCAGGCGTGAAAAGTATACGCGTGTATGAAGGTGCAGTGCCAGCAGGAGGCGATGATTAACTCAATGCCAGCAACTCCCCACGGAGGAAAAGCATAAAGCATTTTCCAAAATCCCTTACTAACCCAACCATAATCCAACCGTAACCTTAACCCTAACCCAACTATAATCCTAAAACGAACCCTAACCCAACCATAACCCAACCGTAACCTTAACCCTAACCCAACTATAACCCTAATCCAACTATAACCCTAATCCAACTATAACCCTAAAACCAACCCTAACCCAACCATAATCCAAACCCTAACCCAACTATAACCATAACCCAACCGTAACCTTAACCCTAACCCAACCCAACTATAACCCTAATCCAACTATAACCCTAAAACGAACCCTAACCCAACTATAACCCTAATCCAACTATAACCCTAATCCAACTATAACCCTAATCCAACTATAACCCTAAAACGAACCCTAACCCAACCATAACCCAACCGTAACCTTAACCCTAACCCAACTATAACCCTAATCCAACTATAACCCTAAAACGAACCCTAACCCAACCGTAACCTTAACCCTAACCCAACTATAACCCTAATCCAACTATAACCCTAAAACGAACCCTAACCCAACCATAACCCAACCGTAACCTTAACCCTAACCCAACTATAATCCTAAAACGAACCCTAACCCAACCGTAACCTTAACCCTAACCCAACTATAACCCTAATCCAACTATAACCCTAATCCAACTATAACCCTAAAACTAACCCTAACCCAACCATAATCCAAACCCTAACCCAACTATAACCCAACCGTAACCTTAACCCTAACCCAACTATAACCCTAATCCAACTATAACCCTAAAACGAACCCTAACCCAACCGTAACCTTAACCCTAACCCAACTATAACCCTAAAACGAACCCTAACCCAACCGTAACCTTAACCCTAACCCAACTATAACCCTAACCCAACTATAACCCTAATCCAACTATAACCCTAAAATTAACCCTAACCCAACCATAATCCAAACCCTAACCCAACTATAACCATAACCCAACCGTAACCTTAACCCTAACCCAACCCAACTATAACCCTAATCCAACTATAACCCTAATCCAACTATAACCCTAAAACGAACCCTAACCCAACCGTAACCTTAACCCTAATCCAACTATAACCCTAATCCAACTATAACCCTAAAACTAACCCTAACCCAACCATAATCCAAACCCTAACCCAACTATAACCATAACCCAACCGTAACCTTAACCCTAAACCAACTATAACCCTAAAACTAACCCTAACCTCACTATAACCCTAATCCAACTATAACCCTAAAACTAAACCTACCCCAACCCTAACCTGCCTTCACCTCTTAATCATCGCCCCCTGCTGGCACTGTACCTTCATACATGCATGTACTTTTCACGCCTCAGTGAGGCAAACCATGACACTGACACGTTGGACCGGTGGGTGTATTGCACGCTTTAGCGTGGTACGGGGTTGCACCAGGGGGACGTAGCGTGTGGGAGGATCACGCTATTTCCCCCAGTTCCCCCTCCCCCCGAACAGGTGCCCCGACCAACCAGAAGAGGTGCTAGTGCAGCGACCAAGACATATACCCATATTCAGCTTCCCACTCGCAGACACGGCCAATTGTGCCTGTAGGGACGCCCGACCAAGTCGGAGGTAGCACGGGGATTTGAACTGGTGATCCCCGTGTTGGTAGAAAACGGAATCGACCACCATGCTACCCGCACGCCCTATGATGCCCTATGACATCTGTCTCTCCTGCTGACAACCTTCCAGAGAATGCTCTCATTTCCCCACGTCACCAAGAAACAGCAAACGACAGCAGCCACTCGGCCGTTTGGCGCTGGCTGTGTGAACAGGAAATGAGGTCAAATGAAACAGCATTCTTGATCCACGATGAGTTAATGTTTGAAATGAAATGTTTGATTGACAGTGTTATCCCAGGACTGACTGTACTGAAAGGGAATGGAGCCGGGCCTTTGTGGCGGTGGCTGCAGATCGGGCATGTGGCGGTTTTGTGGTGGCGTGATGCCGGAGGTAGTGGAAAATCTGGGAGGGGCTGAAGCAGCGGAACATAAAGGAAAGATGAAACCTTGTTCCTGAAATGAAAGACGAGCACAGAGCAGTGTCGGCACCGCATACACGCCCTTCACACTGTGTCAGCAAACACCCATAGCAGGGAGAAGGGGGGCATCAGGCTCCATGTACCGGTTGGTACTGCATGTTCTGTCCTGGTCTGGACGAGGATGAGGCTTCACATCACACTTATTTCATCAAAACTCCGAGACACAACATGTGGCTCGTATTCCAGGGAGCTGGAGTTGAGCAACGTTGACAAACACATTTTTTTGTCCAGGCAGAGATCCTTGTCTACGCGCCTTGGCTTTCACAGATTTCACAACACCTTGGAGGAGAGAATTAGAACCAGCAGTAAGTCAGAAGAAAACTCTTCTAAGCTCCGACGTCTTCTGGAGACTCGGCTGGTTCTCTGCACAGCGGCAGGGGTTCCCAGCGGGGCAAACTATT
Organism: Lampris incognitus; assembly: GCF_029633865.1. NCBI lineage: Eukaryota > Metazoa > Chordata > Actinopteri > Lampriformes > Lampridae > Lampris > Lampris incognitus. The sequence goes on along the minus strand of NC_079212.1, from coordinate 146,491,745 downwards.
CTTGGGACGATGTAAAAGGTCACATCTAGAGTCCTGACGTCCCCATTTCAAAAATTACACCCATAAAAGATAAATGAGGGTCAAGTTTTGTTTTGTTTCTTTTGGATTTCCTCTCCTTTTTTTCCTCCTGATTGTATCCGGCCAATTACCCGACTCTCCCGAGCCGTCCCGGTCTCTGCTCCACCCCCTCTGCCGATCCAGGGAGGGCTGCAGACTACCACATGCCTCCTCCCATACATGTGGAGTCATCAGTCACTTCTTTTCACCTGACAGTGAGGAGTTTCACCAGGGGGACGTAGCGCGTGGGAGGATCATGCTATTCCCCCCAGTTCCCCCTCCGCCCGAACAGGCGCCCCGACCAACCAGAGGAGGCGCTAGAGCAGTGACCAGGACACATACCCACATCCGGATTGCCATCCGCAGACACGGCCCATTGTGTCTGTAGGGACGCCTGACCAAGCCGGAGGCAACACGGGGATTCGAACCGGCGAGCCCCGTGTTGGTGGGCAACGGAATAGACCACCACACCACCCGGACGCCCGAATGTCAAGTTTTAAGTCACTTTTCTCAGTTTTGGTACTCATCGAGTAACCTGCTCTCTAGCTTTGTAGAAGAGCACTTGTGTCCTGACTGAGCAGTTATTATATTTGACTTTAGAAAAGTGTGTGTGTGTGTGTGTGTGTTGTAACATTGGGCTGGTGTAGGTGGACAGAACTAGCAGCATGTGGCTAGTTAACAAGAGCCCCAGGATAGCTGGTTAGCTCAGCGAGTCGATGGACAACGACACAGGGATTTCCACACTGCTGCTTCACGCCGTAGCACATAACATCGACCGTATGATGCCGGGTCTCCACGGCACCATGTTCACCCATCATGAGCTGAGAGGCAGAAGAAGAACAGGAGCTAAATGACATACGTCCATTCACTGCATGTGTGTCACTCAACTAACTCAAAGAACACAAGGCACCACCTGATGACGCCACCGCTCCCGCATCCAGGCAGGTACGTCTTAAAGGTGCACCTCCCAATTTCGACGGGAGTGACGAAGAAGGACAGGATGAGAAATGAGTACATTAGAGGGACAGCTCAGGTTGGACGGTTTGGAGACAAAGCAAGAGAGACAAGATTGAGATGGTTTGGACATGTGTGGAGGAGAGATGCTGGGTATATTGGGAGAAGGATGCTGAATATGGAGCTGCCAGGGAAGAGGAGAAGAGGAAGGCCAAAGAGGAGGTTTATGGAGGTGGTGAGGGAGGACATGCAGGTGGCTGGTGTGACAGAGGAAGATGCAGAGGACAGGAAGAGATGGAAACGGATGATCCGCTGTGGCGCCCCCTAACGGGAGCAGCTGGAAGTAGCAGTAGTAGTAGTAGCAGACAGTGTGTGTGTGTGTGTGTGTGTGTGTGTGTGTGTGTGTGTGTGTGTCCTCACCTCCAGCTTCCCCTGCTGAGGCTTGTAGACCACCTGAGAGCAGTCCTGAAGGATGTTGCTGTACAGGATCCTCAAGTGTTGGATGTTGTCTTTGACAATATTGGAAACCTTGGACTTGTCCTCTCCAATCACCATCCTGAAGTCCCCTTAACAAGGCAGCACACAACACGACCTCATGAAGACACAACAGGACCTTATGAAGACACAACACGACCTCATCAAGACACAACATGACCTCATGAAGACACGACTTCATGAAGACACAACACGACCTCATGAAGACAGCCAGCAAAACATGGAGGAAGTCAGTCAGTCGGCACATTAATGACGTCAGTCCGCCATCAGAACACAGTCTGGGAGCGTTTCCTCCTCTTAAGGCTTCAGGACTGAGAAAAGGAAGGCTGGAAGCATGTTCTCGGTATTTCTTTGGAGCGGTACCTCACCATCCATCCATCATCCATCCATCCATTATCCAAGCTGCTTATCCCAATTGGAGTCATGGGATGCTGGAGCCTATCCCAGCAGTCATTGGGCGGCAGGTGGGGAGACACCCTGGACAAGACACCAGGCCATCACACACACACACATTCACACCTAGAGACAATTTAGTACGGTGAGTCACCTGACCTACATGTCTTTGGACTGTGGGAGGAAACCGGAGCCCCTGGAGGAAACCCACGCAGACATGGGGAGAACATGCAATCTCCACACAGAGGACGACCCCCAAGGTTGGACTACCGCGGGGCTTGAACCCAGGACCTTCTTGCTGTGAGGCAACCGCACTAACCACTGCGCCACCGTGCCCCCCCCCCCTCTTCTGATCAAATTAGTACAAATGTGAACTATAAAAAAAAGTTATCTGCGTGTATGAGTGTGTGTGTGTGTGTTATGGTTAAGGTCCACCTACCAGCGTAGGACAGGCCAGCTATCTGCAGGAAGAGGTCTTCCTCAGTGAAGCTCTCAGGCAGCATGAGGAAGGAGGCGATCACGGCACTCTTCAGATTCCCCATGAGAGCCGCACGAAGCTTCCCACTCTCATTCTGCACCAGCATCTTCACCTGCAGACACACACACACACACACACAGTCAGGAAGCCCAGGGTGCAGGTCTGCATGGGAGCGCCTGTTTTGTGTCCGGCGGTACGTGATTTCTGCCCTGAGGCAAACAAACATGGCACATGCACACTAGGGGTGGGACGATACCGGATCCACTTCCCAATCGTTCCATACAGTCTTCACGGCTCGAGACGCTCCCCGTTTAACAAGACTGTGTGTCGTTAACACTAGAATGACTGGGATTTCACTCCGACCTAAAACCACCATGGGCGGTCAACTAAAGGGTCCGACCCACTAGCCAACGGGCTAACCAGTCGACTAAAGGGTCCGACCTGCTAGCCAACGGGCTAACCAGTCGACTAAAGGGTCCGATCCGCTAGCCAACGGGCTAACCAGTCGACTAAAGGGTCCGATCCGCTAGCCAACGGGCTAACCAGTCGACTAAAGGGTCCGATCCGCTAGCCAACGGGCTAATCAGTCGACTAAAGGGTCTGACCTGCTAGCCAACGGCCTAATGAGTCCACACAGCCGCGATCGCTACACTATCTTTCAAACAATCTAAAATGGCCGCTGTCCAACGCCTGTAAATACTGCAGCGCCTCGGTGGTGGTCATGGTGCGTCTGTACCCAGACATGTTGAAATAACGCCTGAAAAACAAAACGGAAAACACATGTTGCTGCTCTAACAAACTAACAAGGCTTTAAAACCTGAAATGTAAAAAAAGAACTGAACGTTGTGCAGGAAATGACGTGAACAACACACGTGACCTGACGCGCACGATGACGCACAAATGAAGCGATTTTGACGGCTCATGGTGGTTTTAGGTAGATATCTCATCATCACTTTTTCGTTTTGTGCGATTGCTCTAAAACTCATTTTAATGCTAATATGTGCAGACTTAGGAGCATTCAGGGAGCGGCAGGTCTGTATCTTTTTTCCACAAAGTTGTTAAACTTTGAAAATCCAAAACGGTCAAAATGACCGCCTTGGGGCGTCCGGGTGGCGTAGCGGTCTATTCCGTTGCCTACCAACACAGGGATCGCTGGATCAAATCCCCGCGTTACCTCCAGCTTGGTCGGACGTCCCTACAGACACAATGGGCCGTGTCTGCTGGTGGGAAGCCGGATGTGGGTGTGTGTCCTGATCACTGCACCAGCGCCTCCTCTGGTCGGTTGGGGCACCTGTTCAGAGCAGAGGGGGAACTTGGGGGAATAGCGTGATCCTCCCACATGCTACGTCCCCCTGGTGAAACTCCTCACTGTCAGGTGAAAAGAAGCAGCTGGTGACTCCACATGTATGGGAGGAGGCATGTGGTAGTCTGCAGCCCTCCCCGGACCGGCAGAGGGGGTGGAGCAGAGACCGGGACGGCTCAAAAGAGTGGTGTAATTGGCCAGATACAACTGGGAGAAAAACGGAAATGAAAAATAGAGAACAGCAGCGGTGTTTTGTCTCTTGCTTACCAAGGCGTCCACTGTATCGTACTGAATCCAAACCCTGAGCCCTGACCCGTATCGAACCGTGAGGTTTGTGACTCGTCCCACCCCTACTGCACATCACACACACAGCTCACAGCTCAGAACAGCAGGCTGCATAGACCAGACCAGACCAGACCTGTTAAGTAGGACTAAACTCACTGACTGGTTTATGTATTGAACAGACCACCATGAGTGTTGTTTGTCATAAACTGGACATGTGTGACTAGTCTCGTGAGGGTGACTGACTGATCTCAGAACTGTCCGTCTGATTCCACTGACACAGATCTAGTTTTACTGACTGGTTCCATACCAGCCTGGTAAGGTTTTACTGACTGGTTTGTGTAGGCGTCCGGCGATGTACAGGGTCTCCCAGTGCATCAGGTCATCAACCAGGGCCTCCGTGCTGATCACACCGTACTTGATGACCTGGATGAGGGAGAAGGACACAAGACTTACATGAAACACACATCACTCATCCAAACCACCACTGCTCTGGTTGGTAGTGTTTTGGGGTAATGGTTGGTGTCTGGTAGGACTGCCAGGAAAAATGAGTGTGTAGTGGTCTTCATCTTCATCACAGCAGCCAGATGAGGAAGAAGGCAGGTAGTGTTGAGTCTGAAGAAGTGAAGGTGTTGTGTGTAAGCAGCAGATATGACAGAACCAGCTGGTAGAAGACCTTCACCAACACATAGTACTACATCAATAAGTACAACTCAGGTTCCACCAGGCTTTTTGTGTGTTTCTGACACAACAGCCCTGCTGACTCTCATTCAGTGTGAATGGAGCTCAGACACTCACCTCACCACCACCTACATAGAACACACACTGGTCCAGTAACACCAGCAGATTCAGGACTGTAGCGTTTTAGTACTGGCACCGCGGGGTGCTTTCTGTGTTCAGCTATATGATATGTGTAAGTGTGTCAGTTTCTACCTGCTGGTTTTTCATGTAACATGGAGTGACTGTGGAACAGAATTTTCTCCTTAAAGCTCTACACAACACTAAAACAACGTATTTTCACTGAATACTGGTGTTCCTAGACACATCAAGTCAGACATATCCAACCTGGTGCTTACCTTGACATTTTGGTGCAATCTATACTATCTATACGATCTATATTATCTGTACTATCTATATCAGCGGTCGGGAACCTATGGCTCGTGAGCCATATATGGCTCTTCCGGTGACGGCATATGGCTCCCAGACAATTTTGAGTTGAAAATTTATTTTTTTTCAAAAAAATCAGTTTGGAACTGATTTTAAAATACTTGTGATATTTCTTAATAATACTGTGTCATTTTAAAGTAAACAGAAATTCGTTTTGAAGATAAATTTCACGGGTCACGGGTCACCCGTGGGTCGGGTCGGGAACCAATGGCTCGCGAGCATGTCCGGGTCATTGTAAAGGTGAAGAAATCAATTTTATCAGATAGCCAACTAGTTTATCCGCTTCAACCCTTGTAACGGAAAAGATGGCGAAAAGAAAAAAAGACGATGATTACCGTGCATTCCAGGCTGAGTGGACAGAGGAATTTGCATTTGTGGAGAGAGCAGGATCTGCGGTGTGTCTAATATGCAATGATAAAATTGCATCGATGAAACGGTCAAATATAAAGCGGCACTTCGATACGCACCATGCTTCATTTGCATGGAAATATCCAGCGGGGGACAGCAGGAAAAGGGCATGCGAGGAGCTACAGCGGAGAGTGCAGACGAGTCAGCAGCAACTACGTGTGTGGACCAAGCAAGGTGACGGGAATTCCGCTAGCTTTGCGGGGGCTTTGGCAATAGTAAGGAATGGAAAGTCATTCAAAACATTCATGCTTGATGTGGCCAATGAACTGTTTGATGACTTCCCAAATAAAGACAAGATAATCAAACGAATAAAAGACATGCCCCTGTCAGCAAGAACTGTGCACGATCGTAGCATCATGATGGCAAATCAAGTCGAGGAAACACAAATTAAGGACATAAACGCCGGGACATACTTTTCTCTCGCGTTAGATGAGTCAACAGACGTTAGCCATCTATCTCAGTGCAGTATCATTGCCAGGTATGCTGCAGGTGACACACTGCGTGAGGAAAGCTTGGCTGTTTTGCCAATGAAAGGGACAACAAGAGGAGAGGATTTATTCATGTCTTTCATGGAGTTTGCTAAAGAAAAAAAACTACCGATGGATAAACTTATTTCTGTCTGTACTGATGGTGCACCCTGTATGTTGGGGAAGAACAAAGGATTTGTAGCGCTTCTCCGTGAACATGAAAAGAGAGCCATCCTAAGTTTTCATTGCATCCTGCACCAGGAGGCGCTTTGCACTCAGACGTGTGGCCAGGAGCTTGGCGAGGTGATGTCTCTGGTCATTCGAGTGGTCAACTTTATTGTTGCCCGAGCTTTAAATGATCGCCAGTTTAAAGCTCTGTTAGAAGAAGTTGGGAATCATTATCCCGGTCTGCTTTTACACAGCAACGTGCGTTGGTTGTCAAGGGGGAAGGTGCTCAGCCGTTTTGCAGCTTGCCTGAGTGAAATCCGGACTTTTCTTGAAATGAAAGGCGTCAAGCATCCTGAGCTAGACAACACTGACTGGCTCCTGCAGTTTCACTATCTCGTGGACATAACTGGCCATCTGAACCAGCTCAATGTGAAAATGCAAGGTATTGGAAATACAATCTCATCCCTTCAACAAGCAGTGTTTGCATTTGAAAGCAAGCCGGAAGTCTTTCTCAGGGACATTGAAACAGGTCGTCTTCTGCACTTTGAAAGACTGCAACAATTTAGAGATGCATGCTTAGCAAGTGACTCCACTCAACATCTGGATCTCCAGCAGCTAGCTGGCTTTACGTTCAATCTCCTGCAGTCATTCAAAGCACGTTTTGGAGAATTTCGTGCGCGCACTGGTCTTTTCAAGTTCATCACTCATCCACATGAGTGTGCAGTGGACAAAATCGACCTGACATGCATCCCCGGGGTCTCTATCGGAGACTTTGAGCTGGAAGTTGCTGACCTGAAGGCATCAGACATGTGGATGAGTAAGTTCAAGTCACTTAATGGAGAGTTGGAAAGTCTTGCGCGACAGCGAGCAGAGCTGGCGAGGGAACACAAGTGGACAGAAATGAAAAATCTTCAACCTGAAGACCAGCTGATTCTTAAAACTTGGAACGAGCTTCCTGTGACATACCACACAATGCAGCGTGTGAGTATTGCCGTATTGACCATGTTTGGCTCTACATATGCATGTGAACAGTCTTTCTCGCATATGAGGAACATTAAGACCAACCTACGCTCACGTTTAACTGATGGAAGCCTCAACGCCTGCATGAAGCTCAACCTCACCACGTATGAACCAGACTACAAGGCCATCAGCAAAACCATGCAGCACCAGAAGTCGCATTAAAAGTAAGACATATTTAATTTATTATACGTTAAAAATACTATATGGCTCTCAATGAAATATATTTAGAAATATTTGGCTTTTATGGCTCTCCCAGTCAAAAAGGTTCCCGACCCCTGATCTATATGGTCTATACGATCTAAATGATCTATATTATCTGTACTATCTATATGGTCTATACTATCTAAATGATCTATATTATCTGTACTATCTATATGGTCTATACTATCTAAATGATATATACGATCTGTGTTATCTATATGGTTTATACTATCTAAATGATCTATATGATCTGTGCCATCTATATGGTCTATACCAGCGTTTCTCAAACCTCTCCTGGCGGACCACTTGTCCCGCATGTTTTAGATCTCTCCCTGCTCCAACACAGCTGATTTAAATGATCAGTTTTGTTATTGGGCAGCTTCGGGAGCTCATAACGAGTTGATCATTTGAATCAGCTGTGTTGGAGCAGGGAGAGATCTAAAACATGCAGGACAAGTGGGCCGCCAGGAGAGGTTTGAGAAACGCTGGTCTATACTATCTATACTGTCTATACTATCTATACGATCCATGCGGTCTATACGATCTAAGCTGTCTATATGAGCTATACTATCTATATGATTCTTCTGAGGCCGTCTCAGCGACGCTGTGCCACCGAATAACAGAAAGTCTTGCCAAGGGACACTATAGAGCACCAGTGCCTCACATTTGAATATGGAGATAGTGAATCATTATTATCTTTGTATTAAATTGTGTTTTACTCATTTCGGGTGAAGGCGTATATATATATATATAAATATATATATATAATACATACACACACACACACACACAATCTATATGATCTACACTTTCTATACGATCTATTTGATCTATACTATCTATATGCAAAGCAGTGAATTTCAGCTAAGTGCTGCTTCTGTGGTTATAACTGTGTTATTACAACCATGGACTGTCACAGGCTGGGCCATGTGATGTGATACCTGCCACAACCATCTACCTTCTACTGTACATAAAAATATTCTATTCTTGTGTTGAGGACAGGCATATTTCTGCGAGAGACGTATTGAAAGAAAAAGAGAGAGACAGACAGACAGACAGACAGAGAGAGGGAGAGAGAGAGAGAGAGGGAGAGAGAGAGAGAGAGTGAATACAGTTTAGGGGTGGGACGAGTCACAAACCTACGTGTGACGAGTCAGGGCTCAGGGTTTGGATTCAGTACGACACAGTGGATGCCTTGGTGCGAAGGAGAGAAAACACCGCTGCAGTTCTGTCTGTCATTTCCTTTAAGAATCAGGCTTCACATGTTGGCATCCTCACGGCACGTATTCACACGTAATGCACGTGCAAAAGCTCTAACAAAATATGTGCCATCTCTTCTTATTGTGTAACACAATTACTTTACTTTAAAAACTACTAGAACGACCATGGGCGGTCATTTTGACTGTTCTGGATTTTCAAAGTTTAATAACTTTGGGTGAAAAAAAAGATAGAGACCCGCCGCTCCCTGAATGCCCCTAAATCTGCATATATTTGCATTAAAATTAGTTTTAGATCAATTGTACAAAACAAAAAAGTGATGATAAGATCTACCTAAAACCACCATGAGCCGTCAAAATCACCGTGTGTAATTTGTGCGTCATCGTGCGCGTCAGGTCACGTGTGTTGTTCACGTCATTTCCTGCACAACGGTCAGTTCTTTTTTTACATTTCAGGTTTTAAAGCCTTGTTAGTTTGTCAGAGCAGCAACGTGTGTTTTCCGTTTTGTTTTTCAGGCGTTATTTCAACATGTCTGGTTACAGACGCACCATGACCACCACCGGGGTGCTGCAGTATTTACAGGCGTTGGACAGCGGCCATTTTAGATTGTTTGAAAAATAGTGTAGCCATCGCGGCTGTGTGGACTCGCTAGCCAACGGGCTAGCAGGTCAGACCCTTTAGTCAACGAGTTAGCCCGTTGGCTAGTGGGTCAGACCCTTTAGTCGACTGGTTAGCCCGTTGGCTAGCGGGTCAGACCCTTTAGTCGACGGGTTAGCCCGTTGGCTAGCGGGTCAGACCCTTTAGTCGACTGGTTAGCTTGTTGGCTAGCGGGTCAGACCCTTTAGTCGACTGGTTAGCCCGTTGGCTAGCGGGTCAGACCCTTTAGTCGACTGGTTAGCCCGTTGGCTAGCGGGTCAGACCCTTTAGTCGACTGGTTAGCCCGTTGGCTAGCGGGTCAGACCCTTTAGTCGACTGGTTAGCCCGTTGGCTAGCGGATCGGATCCTTTAGTCGCCTGGTTAGCCCGTTGGGCTAGCGGGTCGGATCCTTTAGTCGACTGGTTAGCCCGTTGGCTAGCGGATCGGACCCTTTAGTCGACTGGTTAGCCCGTTGGCTAGCGGGTCGGACCCTTCAGTTAACTGGTTAGCCCGTTGGCTAGCGGGTCAGACCCTTTAGTCGACTGGTTAGCCCATTGGCTAGCGGGTCAGACCCTTTAGTCGACTGATTAGCCCATTGGCTAGCGGGTCAGACCCTTTAGTCGACTGGTTAGCCCGTTGGCTAGCGGATCGGATCCTTTAGTCGCCTGGTTAGCCCGTTGGGCTAGCGGGTCGGATCCTTTAGTCGACTGGTTAGCCCGTTGGCTAGCGGATCGGACCCTTTAGTCGACTGGTTAGCCCGTTGGCTAGCGGGTCGGACCCTTCAGTTGACTGGTTAGCCCGTTGGCTAGCAGGTCAGACCCTTTAGTCAACTGGTTAGCCCGTTGGCTAGCGGGTCAGACCCTTCAGTCAACTGGTTAGCCCGTTGGCTAGCGGGTCGGGCCCTTTAGTCGACTGGTTAGCCCGTTGGCTAGCGGGTCAGACCCTTTAGTCAACTGGTTAGCCCGTTGGCTAGCGGGTCAGACCCTTCAGTCGACTGGTTAGCCCGTTGGCTAGCGGGTTGGACCCTTCAATCGACTGGTTAACGCAGTCGCCCGTGGTGCAGGAGACCTGGGTTCGCGTCCCGGCTGCGGCGGTTCCCGGCTGCCTCCTGAATTCACTACAGTATTATAGTTGTTAGAGTGTTAATACTGGTGTCAGTAGTTTCATAACAGACACACTATCATGTGTGATGCATTAATACCTCCGCTGGGTATTTATCTTGACACGATACAGAGTTTAAACACCGGCCGCCATTTTGACCGCCCATGGTGGTTTTAGGTCGGAGTGAAATCCCGGTCGTTCTAGTGTTAACGACACACAGTCTCGTGAAACGGGGAGCGTCTCGAGCCGTGAAGACCGTATGGAACGATTGGGAATTCGATCTAGTATCGTCCCACCCCTAATACAGTTATCCATAGAGAAAGACCAAAACTAAATATTTCTGTATGTTTCAGTAGTTCTAATATGATGGTGGTTTTATATGTAGTTTTTGTTTGATTTTCTATAGTTTTCCATGTAGTTGTATAGTTAGCTTGTAGAATTCGTGCTCTCGCTTCCCTCCATGCTTGCTGTTGATGGGAGTGTTGTCCAGAGTAGACTGAGCTCTTCCCAAAGGTAAAACAAATACCTGGAGCCCAGCCCATCTGTCTGAACTGGGCTGTTTTGTTGACCTGTAAGGGAATAAAAGTGACCCATCTTTCTACGTGAAACACATGTAACACATGTAAGGTGGGCAAGCGACTTACCCTTCCATCCACAGGAACCAGTGTGTTGTAATACACCCTGGCCCCGTGGTCGTTCTGGATGGAGCTTATCTTTCTGGGCCCCAGGAGCTTCAGGATAGAGTAATGCTTTCGGTTCTGCAGCAGGTTCATGGTGTGCCAGGTGACGGGGTCATCCACCGCAAACACAAAGTCCACCATGTTCTTCTGCAGTTGGAGAGAAGAATGTATCATCTTAAACTATGGAACAGATCCCAGTGTTTAGTGACTCTCTGTAGCGCGACATGTGGTTTACTGAGCCTGAACGCTTACAACCCGCATTGATGCAGTCGCTGTAGGGCTGCATCAATGTGTAACTCTCAGTCAACGTCAGTGAGAGATTGCCCTCCCTCCACGTCACCACATCATGGCGACGCATTGCATTATGCACGTTGCATATGTAGCAAATTCAGGGGGCAGCCGGGAAACCGCCGCAGCCGGGACGCGAACCCGGGTTGCCCGCACCACCGGCGACTGCGCTAACCAGTCGACTAAAGTCAGTGGTGCATTCTTCCTCTTTGGTCGAAGGGTTGCTATTCAGTGAAATCACCTGGTGTGGAGTCCGGCTGCCATGAAAACCTGCATACACATGGCTCTCCAATGGCATATGGTTAGCCGTCCCTGTGCTACACCTGGTTTGTAGCCCCGGATCAGAGTCAACAGGTCTGTTACTCTCTGCCTTCTACATCCACTATATCACAACACTGTTCTACTGGAAGACTGACTGCCTGTCCAAAACCACAACACGGGGGAAAATAAAAATTCACACGCTTTAGGTTTGGGTTTGTTGTGGTTGAAGTTCCAAGAGAAACGGTTTTTTTTCAAACGCCATCTAGTGGCGACCGTCAGGCGGCGCGTTGTGTGTTCATGGTCACAACTTGTGATGGTGGCAGACGCAGAGTTTGATAAAACACTGACTGAGACCCACTGCTGTAGATCAGCGTTTCTCAACCGGGGGTCCGCGGACCCCTAGTGGTCCGTGGTGTAATTGCAAGGGGTCCGTGAAAATAAAATATCTTTAAAAAAAAGATCCTATGACATTTATAGAAAGAGGATTATTTTACTCAAATGTGACTGAGACCTTTATCTACCCAAACTATAAAGGGTAACAGGACTTTTTTCTCTAATTACATCTGTTTCACAAGTGTAATTTATTGTATTTTCATAAGAGATCTCGCTCCCGTTTGCATTGTTAAAAGTTACTGCATAAAAATTCTGTTGTTACATATATCTGAAAGTTACTGAATACATATTCTGTTTTGTTACATATATCTGAAAGTTACTGAATACATATTCTGTTCTGTTATATATATCTGAAAGTTACTGAATACATATTCTGTTTTGTTACATATATCTGAAAGTTACTGAATACATATTCTGTTTTGTTACGTATATCTGAAAGTTACTGAATACATATTCTGTTTTGTTACATATATCTGAAAGTTACTGAATACATATTCTGTTTTGTTACATATATCTGAAAGTTACTGAATACATATTCTGTTTTGTTACATATATCTGAAAGTTACTGAATACATATTCTGTTTTGTTACGTATATCTGAAAGTTACTGAATACATATTCTGTTTTGTTACATATATCTGAAAGTTACTGAATACATATTCTGTTTTGTTACATATATCTGAAAGTTACTGCATAAAAATTCTGTTGTTACATATATCTGAATGTTACTGCATAAAAATTCTGTTGTTATATATATCTGAAAGTTACTGCATGAGAATTCTGTTTTGTTACATATATCTGAAAGTTACTGCATAAAAATTCTGTTGTTACATATATCTGAAAGTTACGGAATACATATTCTGTTTTGTTACATATATCTGAAAGTTACTGAATACATATTCTGTTTTGTTACATATATCTGAAAGTTACTGAATACATATTCTGTTTGTTACATATATCTGAAAGTTACTGAATACATATTCTGTTTTGTTACATATATCTGAAAGTTACTGAGTAAAATTCTGTTGTTACATATATCTGAAAGTTACTGCATAAAAATTATGTTGTTACATATATCTGAAAGTGACTGAATACATATTCTGTTTTGTTACATATATCTGGAAGTTACTGAATACATATTCTGTTTTGTTACATATATCTGAAAGTTACTGCATAAAAATTATGTTGTTACATATATCTGAAAGTGACTGAATACATATTCTGTTTTGTTACATATATCTGGAAGTTACTGAATACATATTCTGTTTTGTTACATATATCTGAAAGTTACTGAATACATATTCTGTTTTGTTACATATATCTGAAAGTTACTGAATAGATATTCTGTTTTGTTACATATATCTGAAAGTTACTGAATACATATTCTGTTTTGTTACATATATCTGAAAGTTACTGAATACATATTCTGTTTTGTTACGTATATCTGAAAGTTACTGAATACATATTCTGTTTTGTTACATATATCTGAAAGTTACTGAATACATATTCTGTTTTGTTACATATATCTGAAAGTTACTGCATAAAAATTCTGTTGTTACATATATCTGAAAGTTACTGCATAAAAATTCTGTTGTTATATATATCTGAAAGTTACTGCATGAGAATTCTGTTTTGTTACATATATCTGAAAGTTACTGCATAAAAATTCTGTTGTTACATATATCTGAAAGTTACTGAATACATATTCTGTTTTGTTACATATATCTGAAAGTTACTGAATACATATTCTGTTTTGTTACATATATCTGAAAGTTACTGCATAAAAATTCTGTTGTTACATATATCTGAAAGTTACTGCATAAAAATTATGTTGTTACATATATCTGAAAGTGACTGAATACATATTCTGTTTTGTTACATATATCTGGAAGTTACTGAATACATATTCTGTTTTGTTACATATATCTGAAAGTTACTGCATAAGAATTCTGTTTTGTTACATATATCTGAAAGTTACTGAATACATATTCTGTTTTGTTACATATATCTGAAAGTTACTGAATACATATTCTGTGTTGTTACATATATCTGAAAGTTACTGAATACATATTCTGTTTTGTTACATATATCTGAAAGTTACTGCATAAAAATTCTGTTGTTACATATATCTGAAAGTTACTGCATAAAAATTCTGTTGTTACATATATCTGAAAGTTACTGCATAAAAATTCTGTTGTTATATATATCTGAAAGTAACTGCATAAGAATTCTGTTTTGTTACATATATCTGAAAGTTACTGAATACATATTCTGTTGTTACATATATCTGAAAGTTACTGCATAAAAATTCTGTTGTTACATATATCTGAAAGTTACTGCATAAAAATTCTGTTGTTATATATATCTGAAAGTTACTGCATAAGAATTCTGTTTTGTTACATATATCTGAAAGTTACTGAATACATATTCTGTTTTGTTACATATATCTGAAAGTTACTGAATACATATTCTGTTTTGTTACATATATCTGAAAGTTACTGAATACATATTCTGTTTTGTTACATATATCTGAAAGTTACTGAATACGTATTCTGTTTTGTTAGATATATCTGACAGTTACTGCATAAGAATTCTGTTTTGTTACATATATCTGAAAGTTACTGAATACATATTCTGTTTTGTTACATATATCTGAAAGTTACTGAATACATATTCTGTTTTGTTACATATATCTGAAAGTTACTGAATACATATTCTGTTTTGTTACATATATCTGAAAGTTACTGAATACATATTCTGTTTTGTTACATATATCTGAAAGTTACTGCATAAAAATTCTGTTGTTACATATATCTGAAAGTTACTGCATAAGAATTCTGTTTTGTTACATATATCTGAAAGTTACTGCATAAGAATTCTGTTTTATTACATATATCTGAAAGTTACTGAATACATATTCTGTTACATATATCTGAAAGTTACTGAATACATATTCTGTTTTGTTACATATATCTGAAAGTTACTGCATAAGAATTCTGTTTTGTTAACTATATCTAAGTTACAACTGAAAGCTCTTATTTTTGCCCCAAAGAGTGAATAAATGCTGTAATGCAATTTAAAATGCAGTTTCTACTGTTTCTATCAAATTGCAACCCCCCTCCCCCAAGATCAGGTGGAGGGGTCCTCAGGGTAGATCAACAATACGCAGGGGGTCCAGGACCCCAAAAAGGCTGAGACCCACTGGTGTAGATAACACCGTCACCTGGATGGACAGACAGGCAGACAGAAGGGCAGACAGACAGCCCCCACCCCACCCGGAAGTTTAGAGACCGTGTGTCCGGCGTCTCTTACCCCCATCTGACCCTGAGTGGTGCCGTGTTGCTTGAAGACTCCTGACCCGTAGGCGAAGGCCAGGCTGAAGTCCTGCGGGAAGTGAGACAGGATCCTCCGGTAGAGCACGCCGGTGTTCTGCAAGGCTGGAAGACTCATGCTGGCTGACTGACAGGCTGACTGACAGGCTGACTGACAGGCTGACTGACAGGCTGACTGACAGGCTGACTGACAGGCTGACTGACAGGCTGACTGACAGGCTGACGGACAGACGGCTCTAACCTCAACACCGACCGCTCTCTTTCACCGGTCCCCGGACAAGAGGAAGCGAAATAAAGACATTTTCGACCCTGACACACAACGGCCAACAAACGTAGCGACGGTGAAAGTCAACGGCCCTGCGCTATCGCGCGTCCACGTCCGTCACGTCATCCGCGCGCCTTCTTCTTCTTCTTCTTCTTCTTCTTCTTCTTCTTCTTCTTCTTCTTCGTGTTTATTGGCGCGTGGCAAACAACGAAACGACGCATTACCGCTACCAGCTGGTATGGGGGTGTGGATCAGAACGTCTTTTATTTACGCTAGTCCCTTAAAAAAAAAACTCAAATCTTCTCAATTAAGTTGATTACTCTAAGAAGCGGAAACGAGATTGTATAAGACAGTGGAGTTCTTCTGTAGGATGTCTACTAAATCAAATTGTGTTTTTATTTTTCTGAGATTTGGAGTGAGACGCCTTCTCGCTGCGTCATATTTCTGACACCTCGTTCCTGCCTATGCCTCGTTCCTCCTCTTCTTCTTCTTCTTCTTCGTTTCCTTCTTCTTCTTCTACGCCTATGTCTCCTTCTATGACCCTTGGCAAACAACTTCCCGATACTTCACGACTGCCATTAACAGAGAGGAGTATGAGTGGGCGAACTAAAACAATTCCATAAATAAATATTCCTGTTGAATTTAAGAACAGAAATAAGGGATTAAATCACATAAATGAGATATTGTATCCCCATACTGCGGAAATATGTACATGAATTGTATTCAAAGAGGCATTTTGCTTGGAGAGCGCGTGGGAAAACGGAAAGAATGCGAGTCCGGGAATCTTCCAGCAGAGGGCGGTCTTGTGCCTGGTTTACCTTTAAGCAGACCGCCGCAAGTAGTCGGGGGATGTTGATTTGCGTCAAGAAAAAGTAACAGACCGATTTTGCTGCTGCTGCCTCTGTCAGATGGAGCATGCATTGCAAAATCTCTGTCAGATGCAATCTAATAGAACTGAAGGGATAAATCAGTTGACATGCAGCCCAAACTCAATGGCCATTGGTTCTGATTCTGATCTATTAAAGGTTAGTGAATATAAATTCCTCCAAAGATCAGAAAGTCAAGGATCCAAATGCACAGGGAGGTGTTCAGGCCAGGTTCCCTGAACTTGGTGCCTAGTCTGGGGGGCATTATGGTATTGGTACTGAAGGCTGAATTATAGTCAATGAACAGCATTCTCACAAAGCCCCCCCCCCATTGTCAAGGTGGGATATGGTGGTGGCAAACTGTAGGGGGCCCAGAGCGCTTGGGAGAGAGGAGCGGGTGTAGTATAGTCCTTAATAATCCTCTCCAAACACTTCATGACCACAGAAGTAAGAGCTACAGGACGGTTGGATAGTGGGCCTCTTGAGCCATGTGGGTACTACAGACTGGACCAGGGACAGATTGAAAAGTGTGGTGAATACAGGTGCTAGCAGGTCAGCACAGGTCTTTAGTACTCGTCTGGGTGTGCCGTCCAGACCAGCCACCTTCCTGATGTTCACCCGCCTCAGAGGCCTCCTCACGTCATGCTCTGAGATGGCCAGTGGATGCTCCTCTCCGGCATTGGAGCCTAATTCCTCTGCTGCGTTAGCCTGCACCTAATAACACTTTATTGCATTATACATTTTTAATTAATCTCTTTTTTTCACTTACGTAACAATGCTAAAATTTGATCTTTCCTGTCCATGGCTGATGCAGAGACTCTAATACATGCATGTGTCTCATCCAGACTTGATTACTGTAATGTTCTGTTCTCAGGTCTGCCACATTCTAGTACTAAAAGTCTTCAGATGGTTCAGAATGCTGCTGCAGCTAGAATCCTGACTAAAACTAGGACATTTGACCATATCGCACCAATTCCTGCCTCCCTTCATTGGCTTCCTATCCATGTTGGATCAGACTACAAGGTGCTTCTGCTGACTTATAAAATCCTAAATGGGCTTGTCCCCATCCTACCTGTCTGATCTCCTTAAACCTTACATGCCATCTCGAGCTCTCCACTCTCAAAACCCAGGGCTCCTGTGTGTACCCCAAGTTAAAAAGAAGTCAGCTGGTGGCAGCAGGGCCTTTTCCTATCGGGCCCCGTTCTTGTGTAATAACCTGCCTGCTGCCATCAGACCATCAGAGTCTGTTGAGTCTTTAAATCCAAACTTAACACTCATCTTTTTGCCTTAACCTACAATTAGTTGCCTTTAAGTTGAGTGCTTCACAACCTGGACTGGATGGCGGGTTGGTTTCTGTCTCAATGAATTTACCAACCACTGTTCTGCCGACGGGCGGCACGGTGGTGCAGTGGTTAGTGTGGTGGCCTCTCAGCAAGAAGGTCCTGGGTTCGAGCCCCGGGGTAGTCCAACCTTGGGGGTCGTCCCGGGTCGTCCCCTGTGTGGAGTTTGCATGTTCTCCCCGTGTCTGTGTGGGTTTCCTCCGGGGGCTCCGGTTTCCTCCCACAGTCCAAAGACATGTAGGTCAGGTGACTCACCCGTACTACATTGTCCCTAGGTGTGTGTGTGTGTGTGTGTGTGTGTGTGTGTGTGTGTGTGTGTGTGTGTGTGTGTGTGTGTGTGTGTGTGTGTGATGGTCTGGCGGCCTGTCCAGGGTGTCTCCCCTCCCTGCCTGCCGCCCAGTGACTGCTGGGATAGGCTCCATCATCCCCGCCACCCTGAGAGCAGGATAAGCAGTTCGGATGGGTGGATGGATGGGTGGATGGGTGGAGGGATGGAGGGATGGATGGATGGGCGGGTGGGTGAATATGTAGAGCAGGATTAAACAAGGCCTCGTCAGAATAGCTCAACCAGCGCCCAGTTGGAGTAAAACTGGTAGCTGTGTTGGCTTGTTAAAGCAGGATGCGGTGACCTTCTCCGTATTGGTGTGGATGCAGTGATGGCTGACGGCAGCGACTGAGACGATAACGTTTGTCCGTCTCTTGGCGATTCCAAAATGTGAGCCGGGCGTACGGCTAATTAGCACGGAAGTCCAATCAAGAGTCCTGTATTCCAACAGCAGTGAATATGAGGACTGAGGACGTGTCGTCCGCATAGTTGGCATGGATGGGTTATTTTCCAGGAGGGGGATCAGTTTGCTTGTCTGCTGGTTTTACCGGCGTCCTCGCTGTCCTCGGTGAAGGACATCGCCTGACGGTCCAAATGTCAGATCTGAATAAAACTGCTTCCGTCGATTTTTAGTTTCACCAACTGTCCAAAGTCATAGTGTCACTTCAGAATATAAAGGTGAGTCTAGTCACAGTGAGAAGATTCACGTCAAGTCAGTTGTATTTGTGTAGCCCAGTAACGCAGATACACACGTGCCTCAGGGGGCCTCACAGCAACACAACGCCCGGTCCTTAGACCCTCACATGGGATGAGGACCCCCTCCCTAAAACCCTGTAACAGGGAGAGAAAACAGGAAGAAAGCTCAGGGAGAGCACCAGAGGAGGGTCTCTCTCCCAAGACGCACAACGTGACGCGATGTTGCGGTTACACAATTTACACAATACAACGTTGAAAGAGGATAACACAATTATATATGAAGAATATGATGAAGAGGATGCCGAGCAGCATCCAGGTAGTGACCACCATCACCAGGGAGACCTGAGAGGAGGACAGACTGCATGTGCACACAGGGGAGACTCACATCACATCACACACACACACACACACACACACACACACACACACACACACACACACACAGAGTCAGGAAGCCCAGGGTGCAAGTCTGCATGGGAGGTCCTGTTCTGTGTCCGGCGGTACCGTGACGTCCATGTTGAAGAGGCCTTCTCTAGCAGCGCCATTCTCACCACAATGGTCCCTCCCTCCTCACCGACTATGAGCCAATCAGAACCGAGCTACGTTTGCCCCCGTTTTCCTCCAAAACCGTGACCATGTCCAGGATTAATGTACTAACCGTCATCCGGTGTCAAGTGGCGCAAGTGAAGGAAATATTCGAGACTGTTTGTTATAGTCATGGGCACGGGAAGGAGGGTGCTGCAGCACCCCCTACTGACAAGGGGTGGAACACACGTGTCTGAACGTTTGTTTCAAATGTTGAACAGCCTGCCATACAGTCCTCTCCACCTGACTGACTGTTTATACCCCACGCTTCCCCCCATGTTACTGTTCCGCCCACTAGCTCCCTCTGCTGGCCTCATCTGTCCTTGACCCTCTCACCGGGAATTTTCCCCATACAGACTCTTATCAGACACCGTGCCTCTCATCCACACGATGTATCTAATAGCAGAAACAACAACAACCGAATATCTGCAGCAAATATCTGCAATTTGCGTCCTATTTGTTGCGCTCCCGTTGGTTTTAATTCTGATTTGACACCAAACAACTCTGGCCTCTTGAATGCTGAGATCTCTGGGTAATAAGTCCTTTATCATTAATGAGGTTATCGTTTCTAATAATCTGGACTTTATGATTACTGAGACATGGCTGTCCCCAGGGGACACTGTTCCCCTGATTGAGGCTACCCCCCTCCTGATTTTGTATATCTTCACGTTCCCAGGCCCTCTGGTAGAGGGGGTGGCCTAGCTGTTTTTTATAAGTTACATCTTAAGTGTCATCCTGTTACTTTTGGTAATTTTCTCTCCTTTGAGGTTTTATGTTTTTTAAAGTAATTTATTTTATTATTTTTCAGTATTGTTTTATGTTTTTTAATCACTGGCCCTCCCCCTCTACTCTGCATCTTAATTTATAGGCCCCCAATTCAGTTAGTTTTATCTCTGAGTTTTCTGACCTTCTATCTATTGTCATGCCAAAATATGACAGGGTGCTTATTCTTGGTGATTTTAATATTCATGTGTCCTCCTTCCCATACAGGTCGCTATTCTTAGTCACTATCCTAAAACACGCTCTCGCATTCTCAACGCTGGCTCTGCAGTTAAATTCTGTGATGCTTTTAATTCATCATCCTTTAATCCCTCTTTATCCCTCCTCAATCCAGATGCACTGTTAAATTAATTCAATGATCAGTGCCTATCCATCCTTGACCAAACTGCATCATTTAAAACTAGGAAATAAAAATCAAATAACCTCCCCTGGCTGAACGATTACACTCGTGCCCTTAGAAGACTGTAGAACAGCACGACAATGGAAGGTCAACAAGTCCAAATTAGCACATAACACCCTTAAAAACCAAATGCTAATTTACCAGAAGGCAGTTAAGGATGCGAGATCAGCGTACTTCTCTGAACTAATATCAAGAAATAACCACAATCCTAAAGTTCTCTTTAGGTTAATTGATTCTGTTATTAATGGTCCTGATGTTGAGTTGTCTGAAAAATTTCTCACTCATTTTGTAGATATGGTGGAAGACATCGGGTCCCAAATCCAGTCTGGCCCTTGCATTCGTTCCATTCCCCGTGTTAATTCTGCCTCTTTTACCCAGTTTCAATCATTACAATTTCAGTGTTAGATAGTCGTCTCCAATATGAGCTCCTCCTCCTGTATCTTAGACATCATTCCAACTAAGCTGACCAAGGAGGCATTTTCAGCTGTTAGCCCCGTTAGTCTGCAAATTCTTAGTAATTCTCTGGCCTCTGGTTCTTATATGTACAGTTTAAGCATGTCATTGTTCACCTATATACAGTTTCCAGTCTGGTTTTAGAGCACTTCATAGTACCAAGACATTTCTAGTTATGGTCGCTGATGACCTACTGCTGACTGCAGTTCTTTTAGACTTAAGTGCTGCCTTTGACACAGTCGATCATAACATCCTCTTACATTGCTTAGAGACTTGGGTTAGCATCAAGGGCTCGACTCTTAGTTTATTATGCTCTTACCTCACCAACAGAGCTTTTTCTGTTGCTCTGGGTAAGTCTACTTCCTTGATGGCTCAGTTGAGATGTGGTGTCCCTCAAAGCTTAGTTCTTGGCCCTCTTGACTTTTCTATATGCATGCTGCTCCTTGGCCAGGTCATTCAAAATCACGATGTGTTTTACCATTTTTATGCTGATGACACTCAGTTATACATGCCACTAAAACCCACAGATCCTAGCACCCTAGCAAATCTCACAATGTGCCTCTCTGACATCAAATCCTGGATGTCTGAAAATTTTCTTAAATGTAATTATAATAAGTCGGAGGTCATTCTGTTCTATCGCCCAAATTACATCAGCCCTTTTGTTACTAATCTTGGTGAGCTGTCAGGTAGTCTTAAGCAGGCTGCTAGGAATCTTTGGGTAATGTTCAATGCTAACCTCAGTTTTGATAATTAAATCAAACATGTTGTTCAGTCATGCTTTGTCCAGCTCAAGGCCAAAATTAGGTCAGTTTTATCAATTGCTGATTTGCGAAAAGTTGTACATACTCTTTTCTATTCTCAGCTTGGCTATTGCAGTCCACTTTACTCGGGTATCAGCATGGACTCCCTCCACTCTCGGCAGTTGGTACAAAACACTGATTGAATAATAATAAATTGTAATTTTGGTATCTCTGGCTTAGCTCTCGCTCAGTTTAAGTCCTACTTATCTGGAATAACACATTGTGTCTGCTATAGTAATATGACATCAAAATTCTCTGACGTTACATATGGCGTACCTCAGGGCTCGGTTCTTGGCCCTCTACTTTTCTCTCTTTATATTTCGCCTCTTGACCAAATTATATGCAGTCATGGAATAAATTTCCACTGCCATGCTGATGATACTCAGCTATATGTGCATTCAAGGGCTGATGATCATACTCAAATTTATAATTTTGAGGCCTGCTTGGCTGCTGTGAAAAATTGGATGTCACTAAATTTCTTGCTTTTAACTTCGGATAAAACTGAGATGCTGGTCATTGGCCCTGCTAGACACAGACACAAATCTGACGAAGTAACAATAACAATCAACAACTCTGTGATTTCACAAAATGTGGCAGCCAAAAATCTTGGTGTTACGCTTGATCCCAGCCTTTCCGTTGACAAGCACATTAAAGAAATCACCAAGACTGCCCTTTTCCCCCTTACGTAACATAGCTAGAATTCAGGCTTTTCTGTCTATGGCTGACACAGAGACTCTAATACATGCATTTGTTTCATCCAGACTTGATTACTGTAATGTTCTGTTCTCAGGTCTGCCACATGCCAGTACTAAAATCTTTAGATGGTTCAAAATACTGCAGCCACAATCTTAACTAAAACTAGAAAAGTTGACCATATTACACCAATTCTTGCCCCCCCATTGGTGCCAATCTGCCCTCCATTCAGGACTTATATACCTCCAGAGTCAGGAAACGACCATGAGCAGTCGTAATTTGTGCGTGATCGTGCGCGTCATGTCAGTATTTATGACGTGTGTTGGTTGCGCCATTTCCTTCGTGAAGTTCATCGCTCTGTCTTAGAAACACACTAGCATTTTCCAGGGCAGAGAAATAGTCTAAACTTGATTTTTGATTATTTCCAACATGTCCGGTTACAGTCGCCATTAGAGACGCACCATGACTACCACCGAGACGTTGCAGTATTTACAGGCGTTGGACAGCGGCCATTTGAAATTGTTTGAAAAATAGTATTAAAGTTGTTAAAATGTTAATTTTGGTGTCGATTAGTTTCTTAACAAACATACTAACATATTAAATGCATTAATATCTCAATTGGGTATTTATCTTGACAGAATATAAAGTTTAAAAACCGGCCGTCATTTTGACCTCCCATGGTCATTTTAGGTAGGAGTGAAATCATAATAAAGGCTAACATGAGATAAAACATAATAAAGGCGAACATGAGATGAAAACACAATAAAGGCTAACGAGATAAAACATAATAAAGGTTAACATGAGATAAAACGTAATAAAGGTTAACATG
>NC_079212.1:146428412-146463412 GCF_029633865.1 Lampris incognitus | reverse complement strand
TGCGAATTGTAGCCTCAGTTTCCTGTTCTTAGCTGACAGGAGTGGCACCCGGTGTGGTCTTCTGCTGCTGTAGCCCATCTGCCTCAAGGGTCGACGTGTTGTGCGTTCAGAGATGCTCTTCCGCATACCTCGGTTGTAATGAGTGGTTATTTGAGTTACTGTTGCCTTTCTGTCAGCTCGAACCAGTCTGGCCATTCTCCTCTGACCTCTGGCATCAACAAGGCATTTTCGCCCACAGAACTGCCGCTCACCGGATATTTTCTCTTTTTTGGACCATTCTCTGTAAACCCTAGAGATGGTTGTGCGTGAAAATCCCAGTAGATCAGCAGTTTCTGAAATACTCAGACCAGCCCGTCTGGCACCAACAACCATGCCACGTTCAAAGTCACTTAAATCACCTTTCTTCCCCATTCTGATGCTCGGTTTGAACTGCAGCAGATCGTCTTGACCATGTCTACCTGCCTAAATGCATTGAGTTGCTGCCATGTGATTGGCTGATTAGAAATTTGCATTAACAAGCAGATGGACAGGTGTGCCTAATAAAGTGGCCGGTGAGTGTATGCATGTGCCTCTCAGAACAAGATACCCCACTGTGCATAGCTCACTTGCAATGACAGCATACGGTTTGCACTTTTCAAAGTGTCCAGTCGCTATGGCTTCACGAGCCTCATGAAGCTCTGGGTCAGCGGCAGATGCTTCCTCCACTTCTCGGGTGGTGAGTGCTCTCGGCGTTGCGTTCACCGCCACAGACCTCACATACTCATCAGCTCCATGCTCATGCGTGGCCTGTTTCATATCCAGGCAAAGTCGGACATAATTTCCGGGTTTTGGGACAATAACGACCGGATTCACCCACCGGGTGGGCCCATTCACTGGTTCAATAATGTCCAAACCCTCCAATGCCTTTATTCTGGACTCTACTGCCCCCTGGAGGGTAAATGGAATTCGCCTGGGTGGCTGGGCTACTGGTTTGACCTCTGGGTTAGTGTGTAGACTGACCTGTCTCGTTTTCAGTTTCCCAGCTCCACTGAATACTTCAGGGTACTGCTGCTGGAGTGTTGCTTCATCTCTGTGACGGCAGCCATGTCGGCACCTATTGTCAGGACGCCCAGTCGCACCGCTGTTCCTTTCCCCAGCAGTGCTTCACCTTTTCCCCTGACTACAAGGAATTCTGCACATCCACTTTTGTTACCTCTGGACACATCACATGTAAATGCACCCTTGACAGTTAATGGCTCTCTGGAACAATATGAGCACAATTTCCTCTCTGTCTTAGGGACGTAGGGATGACACTTCCTGCGTTCTGCTTTCAGTTTTTCTCCCATCACATTGCTTGTTGCGCCAGAGTCAACGAGCATGTTCATATTCACTCCCCCCACACAGAAGCTCACTCTCTCTGACGTGTGGTTGTCATTAATGGCGAAGGCAAAGTCCTCCTGTTCGTCAACATTGTTCACGTTTTGTTTCACTCTCTCTTTCTGGCCTCTAGTGCAGCATACCTCTGCAAAGTGATCCTTACCCGGACACTTGGGGCATGTCTGGCCTCGTGCGGGGCATTTTGGATCTCGGCCAATGTGATCAGAATTTCCACCTCTATAGCACTTTCCCTCATTTTTATTGTCTCTGTTCGGTATACCTTTTGTTCCGTGCTTTCCCTTTTTCCCTTTATGGTCAACTCTGTGTACAGTAGCTCCGGTCGACGTGCACCACAAGCTGAAGACCAGCTTGTCTGGCCCTTATAGGATCATCGCTCGACACGGCAGGTACACCTTCCAGCTTCAAGATGGAACCTTCTGGAACTCTAGAAGACTGTTTCGCACCAGACAGCCTGCTGAAGAGGACATGGATGCTGAGTTGGTCAGTGGATCAAGTTGATGGTACAAGTTGTGTATGATGTTCTGCCTAGCCCAGCAAATCTCCATCTCTGGGGCAAGATTGATTCTCCATCATGTCTTCTGTGCCTGCTCTGCTCTCCCAGCTGATCCAGCACCAGCTCTCCCAGCCATCAGATGAAGACAAACTTAGAGACGCAGATGTGGACACCGACACCATGGACGGTACTGGGCGAGGCCGCCGGAAGTAGTGAGGTAAGAGTTACTCAGCAAAACACGAAGAATCTTCTGATAACATTCATGCACAAATAACCTTGAACCTCACGATGCCATTTCTGTGTGTGTGTGTGTATGTGTGAGAGAGAGAGAGAGAGAGAGAGAGAGAGAGAGAGAGAGAGAGAGAGAGAGAGAGAGAGAGAGAGAGAGAGAGAGAGAGAGAGAGAGAGAGCATTCTTTTTTCCACAAAGTCATCATGAAACATGCAGGCCAGGGTAAGCTTAGCAAGTCACGCTAATGCTGCAGCTGTATGAGTCACTCTGGTCGTCTTCTGGCTGGACACACAAACACACACACACACACACACACACACACACACACACACACACACACACACACACACACACACACACACAACCTTATAATTTACTCATTGCTAATCCAGACGCGAGTCCAATACCTTGCAAAGGAAATGTGTGCTGGTTGCTGAACCTGGGCTGTTCTGGCTCTCAGCGAACGTTTCATACAGTTCAGCATTCCTGAAGAGCCCCGTGTCTACTTTATATTCTACCCCAGCTCCATAACACAGCCATCAGTACAACCTGTTGGTTGAGCATTTCAAAGGCAACAAACACAGATAAGCGGAGTCTTTGTTTCCCGGAGGCTGAACAAGAGAGAGAGATTGAATTTGATTCATATATATATATATATATATATATATTCTTATCTTTTCATCACAACATGGCCCGTTCAACTCCCTCCCAGGCAGCATCCGGATGTGGGCCCCTTCAGGCAATGATGCAGCACTGATGGCCTTCTTCTGGCCCTGACAGACTGGATGTGAGCCTGAAGTGGCCCACATACAGCAAATATGGCCCAAATATGCCAAATCAAATGTGGCAAATATGTGGCACATGCGGCATTGCTACGGCTTGGTTCTGGCCCAGATCTGGCAAACAGGAGCGGACCGCCCAAGTACCATCATTCCATGTGGTAAGTGGGCCGGATGAAAGTGTCGGTGTGGGACGGGTCCGGG
Source organism: Lampris incognitus (assembly GCF_029633865.1). Classification (NCBI taxonomy): domain Eukaryota; kingdom Metazoa; phylum Chordata; class Actinopteri; order Lampriformes; family Lampridae; genus Lampris; species Lampris incognitus. The sequence continues at coordinate 146,460,328 of NC_079212.1, read as the reverse complement.
CCACGGCAGTTTTGCTATGTTCTGTCAAGGCCCAAGTCCTACCGAGAGTGTAGCCGTGCTTCCTCTGACTGCTTAATGTCACATGAAAGCTGCAGAAGTTAACTGCAATGGTGGGACACGTTTACCTCTTTTCTGTTACGGTACCGAGGCCGTGGCACACCAGGCCGGTATCCATCATTACTGATGACACACACGTCTGCTCTACTGACTGTGACACGGATCCGAGTGTGTTACTTTAGTTGTGTATCATGATGGAAAAGGACAAACAAACGCAAACATTGCGGCTGTGGTTTCCGTAGGGGCAGCACAGGGTGCAGAAACGGCATCATGGGATATCAACACCGTGTCAGATGTGACGTCACATAAACATATCAGAAGGCTCTTCCAAAGAAGGAACAAAGTGATAGCTAGAGGCGAGGCCTGCTGCTGGAGTCCTTGTGTTGAGGACGGCTTGGTTGCTACCGTGCAAACACTGTATTTCAAATAAGCTTCTGCACAGCATACTGTAGAGAATCCAGGGGGCAGCCCGGGAACCGTCGCCACAGCCGGGACGCGAACCCGTGACTCCCGCACCGCAAACGACAAGGTTAACCAGTCGACTAAAGGGCCCGAGCCGTTAGTCAAGGAGATGCATCTGGCTGCAGACAAGATGGCGGACCGCTAGCTAGCTAACGTATCGCTATTGTAACCGGTTATTTTCTTGCCCGGTGCGGGATTCGATACGAGTGTACTGCACCACAAGGCGACATCACTAACCGCTCGGCTAAAGGGTCAGACCCGTTAGCTAGGGGCTAACGTGTCGTATTAGTAGTTTACACTATTGTTGTGCCTCTTGCGCATGCTCCTGTCAACTGCGGAGGTAACGTGATTTACCGTCAACTGCGGAGGTCCGCCATGTTGTCTGCAGCCAGCTACTCTTGGGAGAGACAAGGACCAACGTGTGTACTTATCCGTGCACGTTACACTACACACAACTATGTATTTATGTTTTAGCTGTGCAGTAACAAATACGTTGTGGAAAGATCCAGGATCTCACACTTTCTTAAACGCAAACGTCACACATTCCTTTACCCTAAAACACGCGGTTTGTTATCATGGCAGCTCACCAAATCACATCTTGGAACGTGTGGGTAGTTTTTTAATGTTGTTGGCTAAGTTCTTTGTACACGAGCAGAAATTGTATAATTCCCGACCTTATTTGCAACATTTCCTGCTTGAACTTGAATCTCTCTCTTTTAAGTTCTGTTAGATTACTAAAAGACAACACGAGTACACAACTGTTAAACCTTTGTACTCTTGTTGTCTTTGACAATATCTTTAAAGAACCCTCTGTAGTGGTTATGGGGATACATCATTCCCCTTATTGAGCTAGTAGGAACCTTTGTTTACAGCTGCTGTTTTCTCGGTTCGGGTTTACAGTGACACACTTCCGCTGCGCGGGTTTTTTTTTGTGTTGTTGTAATGATGAAGGAATAAATGGTGCACGTTGTGTAGCCGAAAGAGAAAGTTGTCACGACTCCTGCTTGAGCTCCTCTACACCTCTGACAATTCTGTGACTTAACGCTTCTTTATTCTTATATTCATTTTCAATTTTAGTGAAATCGTTTTCTTTCTTTTTTCTTTTATTATTTTTTTGTTTCAGTTTATGTATTTTTCATCATGTAGAACATTGTTATATCATAAATGGGGAGTCTGTTGTGTTCATTGGGAGTTTCTGTTTTCTGTTCGAAGTCGGATGTACATTGTTGTTATATTGATACCTGTATGTGTATTTTTTGCAATTAAAAGGAAAGAAGTGACATCACCGGATGTGACGCGATGTAAAACCAATCACCGAACACCAATGACAATGAGCCCCTCACATGGCTGGCCGTCAGCAGCAGCCGCTTGCACGTGAGCCCCTAGCTAACGGGTCTGAGCCTTTAGCCGAGCGGTTAGTGACGTCGCCTTGTGGCGCAGTACACCTCGTATCGAATCCCGCACCGGGCAAGAAAATAACCGGTTACACAAGTGATATTTAAACGGTGTTGCCCGGTTGAAGGCTTCGTGTTTGTTGGGGTGGACTCCCTCCTTCTCGGTTATGTACAGCCAGCGAGGTGTGTGTATTGGCGTGTTTTGTGTGTCGCGCCTATTTGTAGTTGTGTGTGTGTGTGTGTGTGTGTGTGTGTGTGTGTGTGTGTGTGTGTGTGTGTGTGTGTGTGTGTGTGATGTTGAGGCGTGCTTATGTAGCAGGAATGAAAATACCTGCCTTCCGTTTATATCCCGGTTACGTTACAATGACGCCCCCTTCTGGTGTAACTTGGCTATTACTGGTTGGTTCGAGTTGGCTGTCCATGCTACAGTCGTTCCCTGTCCGAGCCGGTGTGGTAAAGGCGGTACGTCAAGATCGGAGCTGCGCTTCTGTCGGGTGATATAATAGGTCATCATGTGCGTACCAGTTTGACCTACCCGTAATGAGCCTTATGGATGTACGTAGACCACACTGCATGGCGCTCAGGCAGCTGTGAATGTTTGTTTTGCTTACTTTTATCGACTATATTGATGCTAGGTGAACACGTTTTGAAATGCTAGCTAATGCTAGCTAACGAGGCGCGAATGACCGTCGCGACCATTCTTAAACAAGCTTCTGACGGTATGTTATCTTCACGTACAGGAACTGGAGTACTGTTCATCATTTTAACTCGAATTTCACCAACTGTTGTTTTGACTCATTGCCAGGTATGTTTATTGCGTATTCTCTGCCGTGCAATACATTTTGTGTTTTGTGCTTGGCATGCTAGCATGTTAGCTAGCAGACTGTCGTGCTTTAGAATGAGAAAACGGGTGCATGTGACGTGGGTTCGTTAGCTGGTACGTACATGTGTAAACTGCTAATAGGACACGTTAGCCCCTAGCTAACGTGTCTGACCCTTTAGCCGAGCGGTTAGTGACGTCGCCTTGTGGCGCAGTACACCCCGTGTCGAATCCCGCACCGGGCAAGAAAATAACCTGTTACACCTGTGTGTCATTCAAGTCAAGTCAGTTTCATTTGTATAGCCCAGTATTACAAATGTGCCTCGGGGGGCTTTACAGCGACACAACATCCGGTCCTTAGACCCTCGCACCGGATAAGCAACAACTCCCTAAAACCCTTTAACGGGGGGGATAGGAAGAAACCTCAGGGAGAGCAACAAACTATACAGACACATAGGTTAACTAGAGTAGTCCCCTTTTCCGTGATGATTGCGGTGAAGACGGAGCTGGAGTACTAGGCTATTCATGTTGCAATGAACTTGACCAACTGTTGTTTTGACTCATTGCCAGGTATGTTTATTGCGTATTCTCTGCCGTGTAATACATTTTGTGTTTTGTGCTTTGCATGCTAGCATGTTAGCTAGCAGACTGTCGTGCTTTAGAATGAGAAAACGGGTTCATGTGATGTGGGTTCGTTAGCTGGTACATACATGTGTGTCATTCAAGTCAAGTCAAGTCAAGTCAGTTTCATTTGTATAGCTCAGTATTACAAATGTGCCTCAGGGGGCTTTACAGCGACACAACATCCGGTCCTTAGACCCTCGCCCCAGATAAGCAACAACTCCCTAAAACCCTTTAACGGGGGGGGGGGGGGGGTAGGAAGAAACCTCAGGGAGAGCAACAAACTATACAGACACATTGGTTAACTAGAGTAGTCCCCTTTTCCGTGATGATTGTGGTGAAGACGGAGCTGGAGTACTAGGCTATTCATGTTGCAACGAACTTGACCAACTGTTGTTTTGACTCATTGCCAGACAAGAATAGAAGGGACATTTGTGGCCCGAACCCGACGTATCTGCGTGGATGTGGTTTCTGCTTTGGAGTCGTGACCAGATTAAGGAGGCTACACTTATTCTGTACATTGTCATGTGTTTGAACAGTTCGACGGTGGATTTGACGACGGTGATGCTGAAGTGCAAGTAAGACGAATAAATCCATCAGTAACAGAAGAACCACGGTGTCCCGAACCTGCTCGTCAAGACGGGAAATACAGATAAGCCACTGTTTAGCGTTAAGGACGCACAAGTTCACCAGTTTGTTCCATAAAGATGTCCGTAAGCCAGACACTAAAGTTTGTGTTCTGAAAGGTGACACAAGGGTTGAAAAACTAAAAGGGACTGTGTGTAGCCTAACAACAATAACAGTGTTTCGCAAGATATGAAGGGGCATTGATGTAAAGGATTTATTGGTACTTGGTTTATATTGATCGTTCATTATTTAATTGAAGAAAGGTAACCGATTTATTTTGGAAAAGAAGGAAATCTGTTGTGCACATTTAAGTAAGCTGACATTTGGAGGGAAGTTTTCTGTTCATGGGTCAATATTTTTCTACGCAAGTTCATTGAAGCGTTGTCCTAAGGACCTTTGTCAACTGTAATTGACTTTGCAATATTTTCAAGCCTTTATAATGCTTACTTTCCTTTAAAAGGTTGATTTTGAAAGACAGTGACCTAATTTAGTTCAGCCTATTCACTTGAGTATTTTTGTGAAAATATTTGTTGTTAACTACGCTGCTTTTTTCATGTGAGACAAGTTAAATGTGTACAGGTAATTTCAAACTAATTTAAAATGTCACAAGCAAGTGAAGAGACTCAGTGTGTAGTAGTTGCCATAGAACAAGCGGCAGAGCCAGAGCAGACAAATGAGTCTGGCGTTGTGCAACAAGCAGTGCGGTCTGAAGAGCCTCGTAGAGGTGAAAGATTCCACACATTAACAGAAAAGGGAAAAGAATTTCAGAAAGAAAAATTAAAAGGGCAACTACTTCGCTTTGACAGTATTTATGAATGCTGAAAAGCTCTAACTAAGGTGGCTAAAAAATCTGTAATAAAACAAGATCCCAGTAACCAGTAACATCCTACAAGAACACATCAGCACTATTCAAAAGGAATGTTGGAACAACTGAATGTTGTTTATGATGAACACCAAAGGCTTGACAGCCCAGCTCAGGACATGGGCCACAAGCCACAAGTGATATACAAGTGTATATCAGTCACTGGGATTGTTGTACAGAATGCTCGGTCTCAAATTCAAGGAATAAAGGCGGAGCTGATTTGGCCTGATGCCAGCTCTGTATTCGCATCTTCAGTTTCCAGTGTTTCACCTCCAGCCTCTAATTGCTCTAAGGCTAACTCAATTCGCTCTAATGTATCCTCAGTCAAAACACATGAGGCTGTTGCTGAGTATGAACCACGCGAACTGTATTGAAGATTGTGGCTGAGCAAGAGCGCCACAAAGAGAAACTGCAAAGACTCGAAACTGAAGATAAGCTGATAATTGCGGACCAAGAAGTATCTGCATTAACTCTCCTTCTTCAAGAAGAAAAGGAAGAGACTGAACATAGGATAGAAAAGGAGAGACAAGAGGCTGCTCTCTTAAAGAAACTGCAAGAAGAGAATCCTGCAGGAAAAAAGTCTGTAGAAGACTTGAAAAGAGAGCTTGAGCATTTGGTGTAGCTGAAAAGGCTAAATGTAGCCTGAGCAAGGCTTCAAGTCTGTGATGAAAATGAGTTCTATCAAGACCAAGGACTTACACCACAGAACTCTGAACTGCCTACAGTAGTGCAAGCGATTAATCAGGTGAACCCTGTGTATAAACACACACAACCACTAGGAGATGTGGCTCCAAGAAGTGTGCTTCCTTCAACATAACACAGGAGCGCTTGTGAAAGTGTTGGCTGAGGCTATATCAGCAAATAGGCTCCCCATTCCAGTGCCTACAATTTTTGGTGGGGATCCACCCAAGTTTAATAATTGGAAGTTGTCCTTTCAGACACTAATTGAGAGGGAAAATATTCCAACTACAGAGAAAAATCTTCTTCCTTCACAAACATGTTGGAGGGGTGGCTAAAGAGGCCTTCGATGGTTATTTTCTGATTGATTCAGAACATTCATATTACACAGCATGGGACCTGTTCAATGAACGATATGGCGAGCCTTTTGTAATTGCCAAAGCCTTCCGAGACAAATTACATGCCTGGCCAAAAATAGCCTCAAGGGAGAGTCCTGCTCACAATGAGAGTCTAGAAGTTCTTAATGATGGAATTGAGAATCAAAAACTTCCTGTCAAACTACTGGTTAAGTACCAGTTGGAACTGAAAGGCCACACAATACCAACTGGAACACAGAAAGTTCCCAAGCAGTTATTTTGTAACATTCCCAACAATGGAAGCCAGTATCACTTGCAACCCAATAACATCTTACCGTACATTACAGCAAAGTGAACCTGATAAAGCAAAGATCAAGAACCAAAACGCAGTGGCCTCTAAGAACCAAACTGTAGGTGCCAAGAGCTTCACAACCAACACCAATGAAAGGAACATAGTCACATGTGTGGTTTGTAAGATATAGGACACCGTTTACGTAAGTATTGCAAATTCATGAAAAAAAATTTATTCAGAATGAGAGACTGTGCTTCGGCTGTTTGTGTCCTGGCCATCAATCTAAAAGCTACAGTAACCGGATGGTCTGTGACACCTGCTCAAAATGTCACCCCGCATGCCTACATGAAGATCACGCCAAACAAAAACAAGAACTAAAGAGAGAACAATCTAAGGAAATAAGTAACAGTAAGGAACGAAAGCTACAGTCAACACAAATACAAAACGTCACCAAGTAAACCACATCCAACAAAGTTGTGCAAGATGGCAATAGTACCCAGACTTCAGCAATAATACTTGTCTGTGTATCAACACCAAGTGATTCAAGCAAGGATGTTCTCTTCTACGCTCTGCTAGATGCACAAAGTGACACTTCATTCATTCTTGAGGAAGTGGCAGATGTTCTAGATAGGAGCACAGAACAAGTGAAGCTGAAACGATCTACAATGTTGTCAAGAAACGACAATTGTACCCCGTGAAAGACTCAAAAGATCTACAAATAACAAATAAGAGGGCTGTTCTCCTCTAAGAAGATCACAGTGCCAACAGCTTACACTTGTGAATTCGTCCCTGCTAATCGGTGACAAATCCCGACTCCAGATATCGCTAAGGCATGACCTCATTTGGAGCATCTTGCAGAACATATTGCTCTGCAAAAGGAATGTGAAATTGGTCTGCTGATCTGGTACAATTGCCCTTTGCGCAGAAAATTGATCTAGGTTGGAGCATAGTGAGTTATGGTGACCCATGCAAGCACTATGGTGATGCAGTTGGAATAAATCATTCCATTACTGTAAGGCAAGTGACACTTGAACCCAAACCAACAGCCAAGCTCAAAAGTGAAGTTCACTATGTTTGCAAGACTTTGATCTAAGAAATGCTCACTCCAGGTGATATAATTAAGTTGCTAGACTCCGATTTCAGTGAAAGAGTTGGAGACGAGGCAACTGTCTCTCAGGAAGATCTCCATTTCTTGACTAAGCTGAAAGATGGACTCAAACACAAACAAGATGGTCATTATGAAATGCCCTTACCTTTCAAACAAGACAGACCAAATTTACCCAATAATAAGTCATGTGCTGTTCAGTGTCTAATGTGCTTGGAATGGAAGCTCAAGAGAGACCAGAAATACTACTCAGACTACATAAACTTTATGAAAGACATTATTGCTTGTGGCGATGCAGAGAGGGTCCCAGAAGAAGAACTCAAATAACCAACCAGTCTGCTATATTCCCCACCATGGGGTATACCACTCTCAAAAGCCTGGGAAGATACGTGTTGTCCTCGCTTGTTTAGCAAGGTTCCAAGACACATCATTTAATGACCACTTTCTTACTGGGCCAGAGCTCACAAACACCTTGGTGGGAGTTCTTTGTAGGTTTCACAAGTGCCCAATTGCTATTATGTGTAATGTGAAATGAATGTTCCATCAGTTCCATGTAAGGCCTGAAGACCAAGACGATCCGAGGTTCTTATGGTGGGAGAATGGTAATCTAGGTTCTCCACCATCAATTTTTCGGATGAAAGCCCATCTGTTTGGGGCAGCCTCCTCACCTGGTTGTGCCAATGTTTGGTCTTAAACATCTAGCCGCTGAAGGTCAGGATCAATTTAACCAAAATACTGTTAAATTCATCCAAAGGAATTTTTATGTTGACAATGGAGATTGGCAAGAGTAATAGCGGTGTATCCCGGCACTGATGGAAGAGGCAGAAAGGTAAAACTGTTAATTAGTGACTCTACCTTAGACAACCAGGGAAAACGCACCCCTAAGCCAGTCTAGCTTGATAGGCCTGTACAAAGGACCGTTCTACTGTTTGAAGCAGAATAAGTGTTACGGTTGTCCTTTTCATATATATTAAGTTCATTGTGTGAAATTGAAGCAAGATTGAGATGGTGTGGACATGTGTGGAGGAGAGATGCTGGGTTTATTGGGAGAAGGATGCTGAATATGGAGCTGCCAAGGAAGAGGAAAAGAGGAAGGCCAAAGAGGAGGTTTATGGATGTGGTGAGGGAGGACATGCAGGTGGCTGCTGTGACAGAGGAAGATGTAGAGGACAGGAAGAAATGGAAACGGATGATCCGCTGTGGCGCCCCCTAACGGGAGCACCCGGAAGTGGTAGTAGTAGTGTTAAACTGAAATGAAAGTGTGAAGGGAAAGTGAAATTGTGAAGTGAAATCACAATAATTGTGATTTGATGGGAGTTTAACTGCCACAAATATTATTCATGTCATTATTTGATATGTTTTGTTTGCATATATTGTTTATGTAGTTTATTTTCATGAATATTGATTTGTTTTGTATTAAAACTACCAAGAAAGTCCGTTTACGTTCTGTACAGGGACACATTTAGTTGTCACAATTTCCCCCAAGAAGAAACGTGAAGCGTGAGAAGTTTTTATACTCCGCTTAAAAGTTGAGTTTAAAAGTGATATTGCATTGCCCGTTTGAAGACTTTGTGTTTGTTCGGGTGGACTCATTCCCTGTTGGTTGTGTGCAGCCTTCGTCGCTCATATTTGTAGTTGGGTTTGTGCAGTTTGTGTGTGATGTTGAGGCGTGCTTATTCTGTATATTGTCATGTGTTTGAACAGTTCGATGGTGGATTTGATGATGGTGATGTTGAAGTACAAGTAAGACGAATGAATCCATCAGTAACAGAAGAACCACGGTGTCGTATATTTCCAGGAGGGAGTGAGGATTGACTTAATACAGGCTTAATAAGAGGTGATAAAGTGCAATGATGCAGAGAATAGACGTGTTCCCTTGTTTACATGTTCCAAATTTACGTGTGCAGATTGTGAGGCAGAAAGGGGCCTCGAGTCTTGTGTTTGTAAACGTTGCTACGTTCATTTCGAAGAGGTCATCACGGAGAAATTGATTTAAAACAAAGCGAAATGCCTCACAGTTGTTGCGCTGTCGGTTGTACAAATCGTAAAGATGGTAAACACAAGCAACAGCATTTTTATCGCATGCCGAAAGGGAAAACTCCAATTGAAAAACGAGGAAGACGGGTGCGGATTCATGCGATCCATCGGGAGGACTGGAAGACGTGGTCAGAAGAGCGAATATCAAACGCGAAGATTTGTGGAGAACATTTCATATCTGTTATGTATCCGTTCCTTACATAAATGAGCATTGTGATTGAACATACGTAAGTGTAACAGCTCCACATGTGATACTGTCCTATAGTAGAGCAACTGCCAAACCAAACTTTGAGTTGTTAATGCCTAGCCTTCCTCAAGTTTGACAACGATTCCAGCAGCTTTCTTGTGCCATGATGTTTGAGGTCATAATTTGACTCCAGCCTCGATCTCACACCCCCATACAAACAGTTCAACTTTTGTTGAGTACAAACAGTTCAACTGTACAAACAATTAAACTATGAGGGCTTACCTTTGATTTGCTGAAGCAAAACTTGTTTTCCTTTGGTAACGGGTGGTAAAAGCAGTCTCGGACATGTCCACCAACGAAGTCATCGTGTGCTTCTAAAGGCTTGTATGCTTCATTGATTCTTGGGTAAATATACTTGGTGTGTCTATGAGGTGTTCAGTCACATCCCTGCAGCCGATGTTTGGCAGCTTGGTGACGTCACTTGTCCACTGAGCTTCAGCGAGCATAAACGGATCGGGAAGTTTTCCTCCGGTGCTTAGCGTAAGTTTCGACCCGTAATGCGTTCCGTCTTCCTTGCTTAGACCTTCACCATATTCTGGGATTTCCATTTTCTCTAATTTCTAACTCTTCTCCGTTTAATTTTAAGTTTTATACGCTGTCACCCGTGAGTGTCATAGGTACGTACATTATTTCTCGGCCGTGTTTTGCCACACGTTCTGCGTGTGATGAAGATGAGTTGAGGGTTTTAGAGAGTGTCTTGGTCTGCAACCAGCAGACAAAAAGCCTCTTTTTAGTCAAAGGTCGAAACATGACGTCCCCATCTCTGGATAAGAAAATGCATTCGATCAAACCAAATCTCACTAGATGACCTGCTGGAAAAACCAAAGCTGTGTTGTACTGCAGTCTTTGTATGAGCAGTGAAATCTGGTGAAGGGCTGGAGGGATATTTTTTAAAGGGTGGATACGCCCATTGCGGACAAGATGGAGGAATATTTTCTTCTGCACTCTTTCCTTTGATTCTGGATTTAGGCATGGGGATTTTTCTCCAGTATGACTCTGTCTCAGGTTTTTTTTTTTTTTGCCTGTCTTCTTGTGGATGCTGTTGAGGTGAAGCTTAAAGCAGCAGACAGCCGCGCTCTGGGCTGGCTGTGTTCAGGAAGCGTACTCCTTTCAGGGCCCCCGAAGAGCATTTGAATATCAGAGCCAGGCGTCTTGGTGTTCATTCAGCAAAAAAGAAGAGTAGAGGGATTTAGGGAGACAATCAGAAACATACATGATCTAATATACAATAAAGCAGTAAGTAAGATGTTTTGCAGATCATTGATGTGATTGTCTTTACTGATTAAAAGCAAAAATATCCCAAAGAATTCAGCGATGTCGCATGTTTTATGTTCAGTATTTTATCGAGTGTTGTCTAATGATGGCAACGCTGTATTATTTTAAGTAATGTGTGCATGTTGGTTCGCACATGAGTGTAGCAACACCAGCGTGACTGTCTGGCTTTGAGTTTAAGCATCTGAATGGCTTTACGTAAGCTGTGACGCACTTCAGTTTGTGTGTGCATTTCTTCCTCATCACGTTTCACATTCAGGTTCCTCAAAAGATGCTGTAGGGATATCTGTGTCCTCTGGTCACATTCAAGGACTCCCTGAGAATACATGTTGTAACACACTGCATGCAGTTGTAGTTATATAATATTAATAGTAATGCATTTTATTATTATTGTACCTTGTATTGGCGAGAGTCTGGCGATATGATACGTATTACGATACAAGGGGTATGATTCAATATATCGCGATATATCGTGATTCTGTTAGAAAGGTGATATATTGTGGTTTCATAGGCCTGTGTTCTTTGTGCTTATGCTACTTCCTGTCTCAGTTTACATTGTTGGGTTGGAGTGGAAGAGTCAAATGGCTGAAGATAGATCACAACACTGTTATCTAGCGGTCGTGGGGTTACACGCAACACGAAGTGTGTGTCACGAGCCTTTACATGTAAACAAATAAAAATAGATACAGTGGTTCTGAGAATCGATACAGTATCACAAAAGATAATATCGCGATACTCTATCAATATTTTCTTACACCCCTACAAAACACAGTTAAAAATAAACAGTAATTAAAAAAACTAGTCAGTCAGCTAGTTACATCTTCATATGGTTGATCACATTGTCCTCAGTGCTGCAGACATCACAGGATTCCATTAAAACATTAATTTCACTGATCAGGCATATGAATATATACGTATATACATGGCATATATACATGAAGGCATATATATTCATGAAGGACAAGGCGTATGGTGAGTTCTATGACAGGTTAGACACTAAGGAAGGAGAAAAGGACTTGTACTGATTGGCTAAACAGAGCGACTTAGCTGGGAAGGATGTGCAGCAGATTAGGGTGATGAAGGATAGAGATGGAAATGTTCTGACAAGCGAGGAGAGTGTGTTGAGAAAGTGGAAGGAGTACTTTGAGGGGCTGATGAATGAAGAAAGTGAGAGGAGAGAAGGTTGGATGATGTGGGGATAGTGAATCAGGAAGTGCAGTGGATTAGCAAGAAGGAAGTGAGGGCAGCTATGAAGAGGATGAAGAGTGGAAAGGCGGTTGGTCCTGATGACATACCTGTGGAGGCATGGAGTGTTTAGGAGCGATGGCAGTGGGGTTTCTAACTCGATAGTTTAACACAATCTTGGAAAGTGAGAGGATGCCTGAGGAGTGGAGAAGAAGCATACTGGTACCAATTTTCAAGAACAAGGGCGATGTGCAGAACTGTAACAACTACAGAGGTATAAAGATGATCAGCCACAGCATGAAGATTTGGGAAAGAGTAATAGAAGCTAGGTTAAGAGGAGAGGTGATGATCAGCAGCAGCAGTATGGTTTCATGCCACGAAAGAGCACCACAGATGTGATGTTTGCTTTGAGAATGTTGATGGAGAAGTATAGAGAAGGCCAGAAGGAGGTACATTGTGTCTTTGTGGGTTTAGAGAAAGCATATGACAGGGTGCTGAGAGAGGAGGTCTGGTATTGTATGAGGAAGTCGGGAGTGGCAGAGAAGTATGTAGGAGTGGTGCAGGATATATACTATGAAGTCAGTGTGACAGTGGTGAGGTGTGCGGTTGGAATGACAGATGGGTTCAAGGTGGAGGTGGGATTACATCAAGGATCGGCTCTGAGACCTTTCTTGTTTGCAGTGGTGATGGACAGGTTGACGGACGAGATCAGGCAGGAGTCTGTGGACTATGATGTTCGCGGATGACATTGTGATCTGTAGCAAGAGTAGAGTGCAGGTTAAAGAGAGCCTGGAGAGGTGGAGGTATGCACTAGAGAGAAGAGGAATGAAAGTCAGTAGGAGCAAGACGGAATGCATATACAGAGATGAAGATGATAAGATTTTCATTGGGAGTGTTGAAGAAGGACAGGATTAAGAGCGAGTATATAAGAGGGACAGCTCAGGTTGGACGGTTTGGAGACAAAGCAAGAGAGGCAAGATTGAGATGGTGTGGACATGTGTGGAGGAGCGAAGCTGGGCATATAGGGAGCAGGATGCTGAATATGGAGCTGCCAGGGAAGAGGAAAAGAGGAAGACCAAAGAGGAGGTTTATGGATGTGGTGCGAGAGGACATGCAGGTGGCTGGTGTGACAGGAAGATGCAGAGGACAGGAAGAGATAAAACGGATGATCTGCTTTGGTGACCCCTAACAGGAGCAGCTGAAAGTAGTAGTAGTAGTAGTAGTAGTAGATTGTTTGAAGACCCCAAGACCTTCTACCTTATGTATGTCCCCTCCATTTTCCAAATCAAACCTACAACTTTGCCAATAGCTAAATGTATTTGCAGAATCAAGTCTTGTAGACAGTACATTCTAAGGCCTTCTGCAGTAACCCCCATCACAAACGCATCACACATTTGTAGCTCTGTTCTGGGTTCAGGATTTAAAGTATAAGTCACAGAGATTGCAGATGCATTCTTCTTTGGCCTACACTTCCCAGAAGTCATTTCCAAACCGCTAAGTAGTTTGTCCTTCACAACACCAGAACACAGAATGTTTGTTGCTCCTGTCCTCTCTGGTTGACCAATCGCTGCAGGATGACAGAAACATGCCCAAAGACGAAATTGTCAGTGTGTCGCATCGTTTGGCGAACGATAGTAACTTAACAGACATTTAAAGCGGCTGTCAGCGTTTTTAATTCAGAACAGTCTTTGACTGACCAGAGGAGGCGCTAGTGCAGCGACCAGGACACATACCCACATTTGGCTTCCCACCCACGGACACGGCCAATTGTGTCTGTAGGGATGTCCGACCAAGCCGGAGGTAACGCGAGGATTTGAACCGGCGATCCCCGTGTTGGTAGGCAATGGAATAGACCGTCACGCTACCGGACGCCCCCCAAACTCTATCTACATCTCCACAGCTATCTAGTCAGCCCTGCAAATTAAACCTGGTGTGTGTGGCCACCCTAGACGCTGTAAACCGAGACTGAACATTTTCTCTGTACCCGCTCCTCTTCAGCCAATCAGAAGTGTTCTTTGCAAACCAGCGTCTCCATTGGACCCGTCTTGCTTTCAATCAGTTTGTGCCTTCTCAAGGCTCTTAGACAGAAGTGAGGGGGCGGGATTATCTGCAGGATGTTTCCAAAGTTTAGCTAGCGTTTGCTAACTTCTGCCCAGGATCGCTTACACCGCTTCTGGTGTGGGAAGATGGCAGCGCAAATTCACATTTGCGGCGGCCTCACCCAGTACCGGTGTGGGAAGATGACGGCGCGAATTCACGTTTGCGGCGGCGTCACCCAGTACCGTCCATGCACTGACTTTGTCCACGTCTGCATCCAAGTTTTTGTCTTGGTTTGATGCCTGGGAGAGCTGGTGTTTGATCGGCTGGGAGAGCTGGTGTTGGATCGGCTGGGAGAGCTGGTGCTGGATCGGCTGGGAGAGGTGGTGCTGGATCAGCTGGGAGAGCTGGTGTTTGATCGGCTGGGAGAGCTGGTGTTTGATCGGCTGGGAGAGCTGGTGCTGGATCGGCTGGGAGAGCTGGTGTTGGATCAGCTGGGAGAGCTGGTGCTGGATTGGCTGGGAGAGCTGGTGTTGGATCGGCTGGGAGAGCTGGTGTTGGATCAGCTGGGAGAGCTGGTGCTGGATCGGCTGGGAGAGCTGGTGTTGGATCGGCTGGGAGAGGTGGTGTTGGATCGGCTGGGAGAGCTGTTGCTGGATCGGCTGGGAGAGCTGGTGTTGGATCGGCTGGGAGAGCTGGTGCTGGATCGGCTGGGAGAGGTGGTGTTGGATCGGCTGGGAGAGCTGTTGCTGGATCGGCTGGGAGAGCTGGTGTTGGATCGGCTGGGAGAGCTGGTGTTGGATCGGCTGGGAGAGCTGGTGTTGGATCGGCTGGGAGAGCTGGTGCTGGATCGGCTGGGAGAGCTGGTGTTGGATCGGCTGGGATAGCTGGTGTTGGATCGGCTGGGATAGCTGGTGTTGGATCGGCTGGGAGAGCTTGGTCTGCTGCGTCCTGTGGGCCCAGGGACCACGGCCCTGCCCGGAGCTGCTTCTGATTCTGATTACCCCCACTTTAAGTGAGAATTTTTGAGATCTGTCTTCCTGTCTGTCTGTCTGTCTGTCTGTCTGTCTGTCTGTCTGTCTGTCTGTCTGTCTGTCTGCCTGCCTGCCTGCCTGTCTGTCTGTCTGTCTGTCTGTCTGTCTGTCTGTCTGTCTGTCTGTCTGTCTGTATACCTCTGCCAGCTTGGCGCTCCTCAGTTATTTCCAGCTGTTGCTTCCACGTGCTGCATGAACTGCCGCAGAGCTTCAGTACCGACAAGCAACACACTTCAGCCGAGGGAAGAATGTGATTGAATAAACCAATAGAGAAGGAGGAGAGAGTCCAAGTAACAACACCAAGAGAAATGAGACTTCTCTTCTGAGTGTGACGTCGTGTAGTTTCATCTCAGGGGGGAAATGTATTCATGGCGTGTGAGGGCAGAATGCAGCACGCACGGTGCAGAGGAGGAACTGACCGCCGTGAAATGGTACATTTTGCTCATGGAAACCGAGTGGTACTGTAAATGTGCGTGGGGGGGGGGGTTGTGAGATTGGAAGTCGGTGGATATTTACGATGATTCAAATCTTTTTATTTGTTGCTTTTACAGAGAACATGAATCTATCTTCTTTCCTCTTTTTTACTCTCCCCCTCTCCTGTTTTCTCCTCTCCACTGTGCCGTGTTTGCTGTAGAAAGAAGTCATCAACAGTAATAGGTACCCCCCCCCCCCCCCAACACACATACAGAGGCGGTGGACGGAGGTCACCCTGACAGGATGGACTTCAGTAAAGATGAATGAGGGAGAAGAAAAGAGGTGGATGATGGGATTAAATGGGAAGAGAAGGGTCGATGGAGCCAGGATGCGGGGGTGGGGGTAAGGATGGGGGGTGTTTCCATCCGTGCACTCCGCCTTGTGCACACTCACAGGAAACCCCTTCGACAGACTGCACACGGCACGCATCACTCTGACACACACACACACACTCACACACACACACTCACACACACACACACTCACACACATGGTGCAGGCTGCAGCACGACTCACATACGCAGCCCGTGATGTAGGAGGCTGATGCCGGGGGAGGGGAGCCAATCAGCATGCAGAGTGACAGAGTGTGCGTGCAAGCAAGCGAGGGGAAATGGTAGAAGTGACCGAGAGAGAGAGAGAGAGAGAGAGAGAGAGAGAGAGAGAGAGAGAGAGAGAGAGAGAGCGAGGAAAAGGGCAGCAGAGGCAAGACAGAGATAGAGGACGAGCTAGAGAAAGTGAAATAGGTAGAGCGAGAGAGAGAGGGGGGGGGAGGAGCGAGAGAGAGTGAGAGTGAGAGAGCATCTCTTGCAGGCATTCAACTGGCAGCAGATGAGAAGGCAGGGTGAGCATCACAACCTCATCCAGGGGGACGACTGAGAAACACAGCTTCCTCTCTCTCTCTCTCGCCCTCTCTCTCTCTCTCTCTCTCGCCCTCTCTCTCTCTCTCTCTCTCTCTCTCTCTCTCTCTCGCCCTCTCTCTCTCACACATACACACACGTATATACGTCACACACGTGCACGCCGACGTGCAAAGAGGAGGTGTAGAGGACTACTGGAGGAGGAGAACCTCAGACAGGAACACTCTGCTGGTGTAGCGAGCTTTGGAGAGCTGTCTGCTGAGGACTGGACCAAAGCTGCAGCCATCTCTCCGTCTATCCGTCCTTCTACCCGCTCTTCGTTCCTCCGACGTGGAGGTTGCTCTCCTCCCTCTCACGTATCCCTCCATCATTCAGGGCTTGCTTTGCTGCCTGTCATTCATCTAACCCCTGGTTCTTTCTCTTTCTCACTCTCCCTCTCTGTTTATGCATTTCTTTGACAGTCCCTTGCATAACTCTGCTTCACCCAACAACCAACAGACATAGAGAACAACCGACCAAACCACCGACCAAACAACCGACCCTCTGAACGTCCAACTGCTCAACCGCCAACATGAACTTCCTTCGCCGTCGCCTCTCCGATAGCAGCTTCATCTCCAACCTGCCCAACGGCTACATGACGGACCTCCAGCGGCCCGACCCCCCTGCGCCTCCTCCCCCCGCCGCGTCCCCTTCCAAACAGGGTCCCTCGCCGCCCCTGGTGGCCACGTCACCCCCCAGCCAGTCCCCGTCCAAAGCTCCAGCACTGTCCCAGGCGCCACCGTCCAGCTCGCAGGACCGCCGTCCGAGCCAGCAGAACCAGCCAGCCCAGTCCTCTTCCTCCTCCAGCTTCTTCAGCTCCTTCAGCTCCATCACCAACGTGGTCAAACAGACGGCCGCCTCTGCTGCCGGGCTGGTGGAGCAGTCGGCGCCATCCGCCAGCCTCTCCAGGAAGTTCAAGATCCTGCTGGTGATCGACGAGCCGCAGATCGACTGGTGAGTGTCGCGGGTGGAAGGGTTCTGATTGGGCTGCTGGAGGGGGATTGTTTTCTGATTGGCTAATCGATGCAAAAGCAGTTATCTGTTTGGAGAACGGACGTGGCTGTCGTTATGTGGCTGCTGGCGGTTGGTGGGGCCGGAGTTTCTTAACATGCTTTGCTGAACCGGTGCCGTGGTTCTTAGCCGGATGTCATGTAGTAAAGGTCAGATTACCACTGAAGTATAAAAGTCACTATATTCTCCTATGTTCGTGCAAGAAATACCAAGCCGCTATTGCGCTGACGGGAACAGGGCCTCAGAATCTGTAATGTGGTTCGTGTAGTCATGTATTATTCAGAAGAATCATTCTTAAATCGATACCCACTTAAAACGACCACTTGATTGATATGTGCTTTCTGTTCTATTCCAGTTCTGTTCCAGTCTCCTCTCTTAGGCCGTGTGTCAGTCGGTCTCTGAAGTGAGATGTGAGGCCCTGATATAGAAACTGTTACTTCATCAGAGCACGAACGGCTGCTTCGCTCTGCGGTCCGCCGTCACGTTCTGCCTCTGCTGCTCACTGTGTGTTTGTATTCGTGACTGCATGCCTGTGTGCGCCTGCTCGTGTGTGTGTGTGTGTGTGTAAGTGTCCCTGAGCGGCGAGGCTAACGTCTCATTATCACATGATAGCAAATCGTACATCAAATATGCCATGCAGGCGTATGTATGTATGTACGCCTGCATGGCATACTGGCTTGCAGAAGCCGTGTGTGAGTCTGTGTGTGAGTCTGTGTGTGAGTCTGTGTGTGAGTCTGTGTGTGAGCCTGTAGATGAGCCTCTATGTGAGCCTGTAGATGAGCCTGTATGTGAGCCTGTGGCTGCTCCATAATGCATTGCGGTAGAGCTGATATGCCTCTCACTTCCATCTCCTTTCTAGAAATCCCATCATGGGAGGGTCTTAGTGGCCTGTGTGTGGTTGGGAGGTGGGCTGTCGTGGCTTTTTCGTTGCTCTGTTGTCTCCCAGTGGAGGTCCATTTCAGCAGCTCTGTTGTGGTTGGGTGCACTAGAGAAGGTAATGTGTGCTGGAACTGCAACGTAGGTAAAGTAGTGGTTGTATTTTTTCGCCACACACACATCAAACCGAGGGCGGTATTTTAGATATTTTGGGTTTCTGTCACTGGTCATTTCAGATTTTGACAGGTTTCCCCAAGAGAGGCAATCGGATTGGAAAGGCATGTCTGGTTTAATCCTGTTCCAGCCTGCCTTGGGTGGATGAATGGTTGTGGTTGGTCGATAGGTCCTCTGTCTTCAGTGTATGCATCCCATGTATAAATATACTGTAACGACCACGGATAGCTACACTCACTAGCCCTTGGCTAACATGTGAGACCCTTTAGTCGACTGGTTAGCGCAATCGCCCATAGTGCAGAAGACCTGTGTTCGCGTCCCAGCTGCGGCGGTTCCTGGCTGCCCCCCACATTCGCTACAATACTAATAGCTGGCTGTTGTGAAACTTGGATTTTGATGCCTACAAATAGGGGTGGGGGGGAAATCGATTCACGTATGAGTCGCGAGTCTTATCTTCTACGATTCTGAATAGATTCACAAATTCCAAAAATCAATTTTTAAAAACTTTTTTTTTTTTACTCTTAAGTAGCCTCCTCGCTGCTGGCAAGCTTGACTTGCTGCCTACCTGTTCCGGCTTCTAGTTGCCTTTCTAGAAACGGAGCAGCAACAAATTCAGCTGGTCCCGTCATCATTGAAGACAAGCGTTTGGGCGCATTTTGTATTTAACAACCTCCCGGGCAAGAAGGAGCTTGACACAACTCATTCAATATGCAAGATCTGCGAGACGAAACTTAAGTGTTTCAGGAACACTTCTGTAACCTACCAAAATAAACTCACTGGCCAATCGCCAGGGGGTCGGCCCCCTTTAGTCAAGCGGTTAGCGATGTCGCCTCGTGGTGCAGTACAACCCTGGATCGAATCCCGCAGCGGGCGGAAATATGCTCGGTTACATTGGTGGCAGCAGTGGGTTCCGGAAGTGTCTGAAAGCGTGCAGATCCTCAAAAGTCTCTTTGGAGCACGGGAATGACAAAGTGCGAGGGCGCGCTTCCAGGAGACGGTGACTACTGTAAGCCAATATTTTTTTCCTAGGATGAATCCGGAAAGTTCCCGCCCTCAGGCACTAGGATTGTGCAGATCTGCCTGTCAGTCAACTTTCTAGATTCATCCTAGGAAAAAAATATTCGCTTACCGTGCACACACAGTTAAGTTGGCACAGTTAGCTTGGTTGCGAACGTGGCTAATGGCTAACAGTTAGCTAGCCAACGTGGCTAGGGTTAGGGTTAGGGTTGAGGTTGTTGCGCGTTCGCATCGGCCTTGACTGACAGGCGGATCTGGCCAATCATAGCACCTGAGGGCGGGAACTTTCTGGATTCATCCTAGGAAAAAAATATTCGCTTACCGTACACACACAGTTAAGTTGGCACAGTTAGCTTGGTTGCGAACGTGGCTAATGGCTAACAGTTAGCTAGCCAACATGGCTACGGTTAAGGTTAGGGTTGGGGTTGTTGCGCGTTCGCATCGGCCTTGACTGACAGGCGGATCTGGCCAATCATAGCACCTGAGGGCGGGAACTTTCCGGATTCATCCTAGGAAAAAAATATTCACCTACTGTAACCTACAAAAAGACTCACTGGCTGATCACCAGGGGGTCGGCCCCCTTTAATTGAGCGGTTAGTGATGTCGCCTAGTGGTGCAGTACAACCGCGGATCGAATCCCACAGCGGGCGGAAATATGCTCGGTTACACTACAAGTGTCAGGTCTCCCGTCATACGCCCTCACCCAGAGTTGGAAGAAGTGGAACAACGACCTCCTGCAGCATTACCAAACAACCACCGCATGCTGCACCACTTTACCAAACTCCCGCCAATTCTGAGCGGCTTTAGATTTATGGTCCAGACAGTTGAGCCAAAGTACGACAGGTTTGTTCCTGAGAAAGGTCAGGTTTGCCTTCGTGTGTTCATGTTATTGCAACCAGTTGATAAAACTTTTTCAAACATGAAAACTACATAATCTTATACACACTTTACTCTGCTCTCATGCCATAATTTGCCACACCACCTTTCTTAGCGCACAGCGGACTGGAGTAGATCCTGAAATTAGAGCCCCTGTGTACCAAATCTAGAATCGCTTTTGAACCGGGAATCCTTTTGAGTCGAAAATCGATTTTGGATCGAGTCGCGACCCCAAGAATCGAAATCGAATCATGTGATTCCAAAGGAGTCTCAGCCCTACCTGCAAAGCATAGTGCCCATGGGCCTGTGTAATAGTATGTGACACCGTCGTCCCAACGTCACTTACACCCACGATGCACCACCCTGTCAAAGTGTGTGGGAACGTTCAAAAGACTTTGTGTGGCCATTGTGTGTTTTTGCAGCGTTGTGTGTGTGCGTGTGTGCGTGTGTGCGTGTG
Organism: Lampris incognitus; assembly: GCF_029633865.1. Lineage (NCBI taxonomy): Eukaryota > Metazoa > Chordata > Actinopteri > Lampriformes > Lampridae > Lampris > Lampris incognitus. The sequence continues at coordinate 146,439,461 of NC_079212.1, read as the reverse complement.
TGTGTGTGTATGTATGTATGTGTGTGTGTGTGTGTGCGTGCGTGCATGTATGTGCATGTGTGCGTGTGTGTTTGTGTATGTGTGTGTGTGTGTTGGTCTGAACTGGACCGCTGCCGTGTGGCCATGAGACGCTGCCGTGTGGCTGCCGATCTGAGCCGGAAGCAGTTCCGATGTTATTCCTGCGCTCCAGCTACCGCGGGGTTTCACGGCGTATCGCTTGTTTTTACGTTTCCATGTCTTACACAGACTACTGCTCCAAGGGTTCTGCGTCCTGATTGTGTGATTAGAGTGAAGTGCAGCCTCACACTTGATTGAATATTCTAAAATCAACGCAGTTTAACTCGTCTTAAGGGATTTCATCTTGTTTCAGGAAGCGCTAATGTACTGGCAGAGTAGATCACTTGTTTTGGGGCTTTTCGTGTTTGAATATGATGCATTATGGGTACATCTGGTCAGACCTGGTCTGGGTTTGTACACGGCACGTCTCACTTTGCATTCTCTGTTGGGATATCCTGCATGAAGAAAGGTTTGAATGAATTAATGGATGGGTGGAAAGATGATGGATGAATGAATGAATGTGTGGCTGTGCTTAACTTTATTCTCTGGGCGTCCGGGAGGCGTGGGGGTCTATTCCGTTGCCTACCAACGCGGGGATCGGAGGTTCGAATCCCCGTGTTGCCTCTGGCTTGGTTGGGTGACCCTACAGACACTATTGCCCGTGTCTGCGGTTGGGAAGCGGGATGTGGTCGCTCCTCCCCCCCTGGTGGAGCAGCGACCAGGACAGCTCAGAAAAAAGGGTAATGGGCCAAGTGCAATTGGGGAGGGGGATCAATAAACCAAAACTTTATTGTCATCCTGTGTTTTGTTGGTGTCTAAGTATCAAGTCGCTCAGTCTGAATGACTAAACAGTCACAGGTGTCAAATTAACAGAACATGAAGCCTGATAACTGCCATTTGGGGCAGTGGCTGGGGAATAAACAGCTTTACTTATTATAATCCTGCTGCTCACCCAGTGTTTAGATTACTCAGAATTACAGTGGTGGTGTGTGCTTATTGGACGCATGTTTAGTGCTGTTTTCTCTGTGGTAGTCTGGCATGGGTGGCTGTCAGTAACATGTGGATGATATGCTAACGGGAGGCATCAGTCCAATGAGACAGACACAGTCCCATCTGCAGAGATGTCTGCAGCCTTTCTGTACTCTCTGTCACCCCCCCCCCCTTTTTCTCCCCAATTGTGTCTGGCCAATCACCCCACTCTTCCGAGCCATCCCGGTCTCTGCTCCACCCCCTCTGCTGATCCGGGGAGGGCTGCAGACTACCGCATGCCTCCTCCCATACACGTGGAGTCACCAGCCACTTCTTTTCACCTGACAGTGAGGAGTTTCACCAGGGGGACGTAGCACGTGGGAGTATCACGCTATTCCCCCCAGTTCTCCCTCCCCCCAAACAGGGGCCCCGACCGACCAGAGGAGGCACTAGTGCAGCGACCAGAACACACACCCACATCCGGCTTCCCACCCATAGACACAGCCAGTGTGTCTGAAGGGAGCCCGACCAAGCCGGAGGTAACATGGGGATTCGAACCAGGATCCTGGTGTTGGTAGAACGGAATAGACCGCTACGCTACCCGGATGCCCCTCTTTGTCACTTCTGACTCGACTGTTCCCGTGGATTTTACAGTCCTTCACTGTGTCAGCGGCGGCTTTTCTAACAAGTGCTTCGGTGTCTGTGTGTGACTGCGACCATAACACAGTACAGACACTGAGATATAGTGGATGCCTTTTATATGATTCATGGCAGTAGTAACACTAATGTAGTTGTACCGATGGGGAGCTTGAGCTGCTTGTGAGTCAGACTCCCAAAGTGCCAGACTTAAAAGCAGGAGCATTGATTCATCCACAATGAGAATTTGCACTGAATAGTGTGAATACTGCGTTTAGTGGTGGGCGATATGGAAATATTAGTATTACAATAACCACCTTGAATTTTATATAATTTGAATATATAATGCAATATCTGCTTACATGTGTAAAAATACCATGTTTAGGAATCCAGCATGACGTTGACGTGTTTGGCAATGTAAAAAGTATAATATCCAACCAAAACTAGTTTTCACATAATAACTCCCTGAAATATTTCACAACTCATTTTATGAGACGGTTCAGGTCATAGATTCTCATTCTCATTAACTTAAACAACTAAATTGTGTATTACTGTGATATCCTGTCAGAATACTTATCTGCAGTACCACCCCACGCCATAGGTGGCGGTCCGGAAGGGGTGGGCACTACTTCGCTTAGATTCAGGATAGACGAGAGACCTGCAGAAGGCAGGAATGACTTGAGTGTTTTTGGCAGTTTCGATCTGTAATGTTTTAAACGGATTATTAAACGGTTAACCTGCATCCTGGACTGACCCTTCATCACAACTCCAGCTACATTACCACAGTTATGATGTGACAATATTCACATTTCACCCGATGCAGTACCACTGAAAGAGGATAAGTGATTATATTAAATTATTGCACAGCCTTAACTGCAAAATGTTATAGACATATGAATGTACTGAGTACTGTCTTCTACTACTACTACTACTACTACTAGTACTACTACTACTACTTTCGGCTGCTCCAGTTAGGGGTCACCACAGCAGGTCATATAATTCCATCTCTTCCTGTCCTCTGAATCATCCTCTGTCATTCCAACCGCCTCCTATGTCCTCCCTCACTCGCCACAGCCATAAACCTCCTCTTTGGCCTTCCTCTTCTCCTCTTCCCTGGCAACTCCATATCCAGCATCCTTCTCCCAATATACCCAGCATCTCTCCTCCACACATGTTCAACCCATCTCAATCTTGTCTCTCTTGCTTGGTCTCCAAACCGTCCAACCTGAGCTGTCCCTCTAATATACTCCTTCCTAATCCTGTCCTCCTTCATCACTCCCAGTGAAAATCTTATCTTCATCTCTGCCACCTCCAGCTCCACCTCCTGTCTTTTCATCAGTGCCACTGTCTCCAAACCATAAAACATAGCTGGTATCACTACCATCTTGTAAACCTTCCCTTTAACTCTTGCTGGTACCCTTCTGTCACACATCACTCCTGACACTCTTCTCCACCCACTCCACCCTGCGTAAACTCTGTCCATGTGTTCAGAAAGTATCGACTGTTTCCTGCTGAAATGAGTTCCTCAGATACACTGCATTTAAAAACCTTTAACGATCACGGATGAATAGACTCGCTAGCCCTTGATAACGGGTCGGGCCCTTTAGTCGACTGGTTAACGTTGTCGCCCGTGGTGCAGGAGGTCCAGGTTTGCGTCCCAGCTGCGGTGGTTTCCGGCTGCCCCCCGAATTCGCTACATTGGTGTCAGAAGTGGGATGGTGAGACCGTGAGGCCATTGGAGGCGCATGCCCCCAGAGGCGCGAGGGAGCTGGTATACTGAAGCATGGGGACACGCTTCCCAAAGGAGTGAGGTAGTGTAACGATCACGGATGAGTAGACCCGCTAGCCCTTGGCTAACAGGTCGGACACTTTAGTCGACTGGGTAACGTAGTCACCCGTGGTGGGGAAACCCGAGTTCGCGTCCCGGCTGTGGCGGTTCCCGGGCTGCCCCCTGAATTCGCTACACACCTTTAAATGTATGGCGTTTAAAGCTGTGGAGTTCTTGGTCGCCAGCAGTGCCAGTGAGTAAAGTGTGTCGCTGTACCGCGGCAACACAACATCACAGGAGCGTCCTCTGCTGGCTACACTGCTGAAATCCAGATGTGAAGCCTTCTAAATGATAAACATTACGATTTTATGAGCACGTTTGAGTGTAATAACATCTGTCAACATAGTCAGCGAGGTCTACACTCTCCACATCTGCAGGAGTGAAATACTGAATGGGAACAAATCAGTGTTCTTTACATGGAAAACTTTGTAGTTCAGCTTTAACTCGTTTAAAGTGAATGTTTGTTTGAGTTAAGTTATACTTTATGGGTCCATCTGTGTTTTGACTGCCTGACAGTAAACTTCAGACTTTACATTCTCCTGTATTAGCTTTGGAGTCAAGGATGCTCTCTTTGTAATGGAAATGTGTGTGTGTGTGTGTGTGTGTGTGTGTACATGATTACTTTATGTTAAGAACCACCTACAAGCCCTCTGTCAGCTCAGCTGTATTGTATGCATGCAGTGGTGGAGGTGATGGGTGTGGTCGTGGGCAGATGGTGGTGTTTACTGGTTCTCAGAGCTTTGAAATGCAGTGAAGCTGTTTCACATTTCATCATCCATCCGCTCACATATCCTCTTATTCAGAGGGAGCGAGAACCATCACGATAAGCCCAGATTTAGGACTTGATATTCAACAAGTCAGTTTTACAGATATGATGGGCAGCCATTATACTGAATATACTTTATTACCGCGTCAGCTTTACACTTGTTAGAAATGTGTCTTAGTAGGCTCAGACATATTGTATGTAATCTCCCCCCCCCCTTTTCCACCCAATTGTATTTGGCTATTTACTCCACTCTTCCGAGCCACCCCGATCACTGCTCGACCCCCTCTGCTGATCCGAGAAGGGCTGCAGACTACCACATGCCTCCTCCGATACGTGTGGAGTCACCAGCCGCTTCTTTTCACCTGACAGTGAGGAGTTTTGCCAGGGGGACATAGCACGTGGGAGGGTCACGCTACCCCGCCCAGTTCCCCCTCCCCCCTGAACAGGTGCCCCAACCGACCAGAGGAGGTGCTAGTGCAGCGACCAGGACACATACCCACATCCGGCCTCCCACCCGCAGACACAGCCAATTGTGTCTGTAGGAACGCTCGACCAAGGGGATTCGAACCGTGATCCCCGTGTTGGTAGGCAACGAAATAGGCCGCCACGCTCCCCAGACGCCTCTGCTGCTTGTTTGCAGACACGCGACTTTTGATGACGCGCGAGATTCAGATGGAGGGCAGGAAGTGAAAAGCAGAATGGACGAGATGGAGCTAGTTTAGCCCAAACTGTGCTAGTTTAGACGATATTATGAGAAAAAGATATACACAGAAAGTAAGATATGTTGGACCCGAGTTCACGTCCCGGCTGTGGTGGTTCCCGGCTGCCCCCCAAATTTGCTACAGTATATGGTAATCATAGTTATGCAAGGACCCTTCCCTTAAAATCCCATAAACATAGATGAATGCATGCCCCAAAAGACCAATATTGCACATACAGTTGTGTAATGTCTTGAACTTTGTATTGAATTAAACGCCAGTCTGAATAATTCAGTATTGGTACAAACTCAAAGATTATCTTTGTTGGCTGGAGCAACGTATCAGTGAGCATCACAGCTTTGCAACGTAGTTGTCCTGCTGTGCACCAGCGTCATGATCAGCGATGGTGTCAGTCTGACAGGCTGGGCTGATTTTCATTAAAACACTCCTGCAGGCTGTGACTGTGTTATGTTATGACATCAACTACACATTTCAATGATTTCTGAGGTAGTGGATAGATAGTGCATGCGTGCAAGCATCTGCAAAGCAAAATGGGAAAAAATATCCTTTTCTGTGAAAACGACATCCTTTGGAAAAACTTTAACACTCCATGTTGTGTACAAGTTACCATTGTTCCTACATATGAAATGCAAACGATAATGTGTCGTCTTGGAACTTGAAATTAGGACAATTCCTCATTGTAAAAGATAGAGGTCTAGTCTTGTTGTTCAATAACTTAATTCCTGGCAACGTTTCCAAGATAGCGCCTGAGTGAAGTGACTTCTCTAGAGACTTTCACCTAAACTTCTCTAGAGACTTTCGCCTAGACTTCTCTAGAGATTTTCATCTAAACTTCTCTAGAGACTTAAACCTAGACTTCTCTAGAGACTTTCGCCTAGACTTCTCGAGAGACTTTCACCTAGACTTCTCTAGAGACTTAAACCTAGACTTCTCGAGAGACTTTCACCTAGACTTTTCTAGAGACTTTAACCTAGACTTCTCTAGAGACTTTCGCCTAGACTTCTCGAGAGACTTTCACCTAGCCTCGACACACAGTCAGATGTATGAGGAGGTGATATTGAATATAGTGTAGCTACAGATACACCACAGACACCTCAGGCCTAACCTCCACTGTTGCCTTTCATTTAATTAATGCATCAAATTCACACCAATATATAAATAATCTGCGAGCAGAGAACAGAGAACTGCCTGGTTAGCTGGAAGTGGGGCTATCCGCTGTGCTGCGTAGGACACCGGGGATTAAATGGTTGCTGTTACAAAAGCGAGTGGACATTTGTTAGCAGTAATGCAAATAAAAAAAATTCTAGATCTATCTATCTATCTAGATAGATAGATAGATAGATAGATAGATAGATAGATAGATAGACAGACAGACAGACAGACAGACAGACAGATAGATACATTCATACATTGATAGATAGATAGATAGATAGATAGATAGATAGATAGATAGATAGATAGATAGATACATTCATACATTGATAGATAGACAGATAGATAGATAGATAGATAGATAGATAGATAGATAGATAGATAGATAGATAGATAGATAGATACATTCATACATTGATAGATAGATAGATAGATAGACAGACAGACAGACAGACAGACAGATAGATAGATAGATAGATAGATAGATAGTTTCTCCCTCAGTGTGACATCTTCCTAACATCTCGGATACCCACTTTTCTACATTCCTTTGGTCCGCAACACAAAATGAGGCAAAGCATCGGTGTTACTGCTGTGTGTGTGTGTGTGTGTGTGTGTGTGTGTGTGTGTGTGTGTGTGTGTGTGTGTGTGTGTGTGTGTGTGTGTGTGTGTGTGTGTGTGTGGTTATGTAATATCGTATAGCCTATTTAAAGGAGAGAGAGAGAAAAGACAGAATCCTCAGGGGCCTCTTAAGGTGATTTCAGTTCAGTGGGAGGAGAGACAATGGATGAGCGGATTGTTTCGCTGTCCCTCTCTCTCTCACTCTTTGTCTCTGTCACTCTCTCTCATCATCTTTAGCTGTCTCTCTCCCACTGTCAATTTCTCTCATCCTCTCTCTCTCTCTCATCCTCTGTCACGCTCTCATCCTCTCTGTCACTGTCTCTCTGTCCGTCTCTCTCTCTGTCACCCATCCTCTCTGTCACTCTCTCATCCTCTCTCTGACTGTCTCTCTCTGTCACTCTGTCATCCTTTCTCTCTGTCACTCTCTCATCATCTCTGTCTGTCTGTCTGTCTCTCTGTCACTCCTGTTCTCTCATCCTCTGCCTGTCTCTCTCTCTCTCTCTCTCTCTCTCTCTCTCTCTCTCTCTCTCTCTCTCTCTCATCCTCTCTGTCTGTCCCTCTTTCTCTCTCGCTCATCCTCTCTGTCTCTCCCTCTCTCTCTCTTTCTGTCTGTCTGTCTCTCTCTGTCACTCTCGGCCAGGCCTGGATGATGTGATGAAGTAATGAGAAGAGACGTGGTGATTCAGCATTTTTCCCCCCGAGCGCCACATCTGCTCTCTCTCTCTCTGTTTTCCTGTCCGTCTGTTTCTCTGTCTAACTCCTTTTCTATATTCCTTTCCTTTTTATTCTTTTTCCTTTTTCTGCCACTGTCTTTCCTCTCTTTCTCCCTCTTCTGTCTCTCTCTTAATAAAAATACTGTAGATGACTAGCTACAGCATTGTTTAAGGGCTCAAAAGGTTTAATCGTCACATACTTCACGTACAAGTGCAATGAGCAGAGAACTGCCTTTTCTGGTAAAATCTGACATTGTGCAATAAAAAGAGAAGTAAAAACAACACCAGTAAACATCTGTATACAAATACATACACTACCGTTCAAAAGTTTGGGATCACATTGAAATGTCCATATTTTTGAAGGAAAAGCACTGTACTTGTCAATGAAGATAACTTTAAACTAGTCTTAACTTTAAAGAAATACACTCTATACATTGCTAATGTGGTAAATGACTATTCTAGCTGCAAATGTCTGGTTTTTGGTGCAATATCTACATAGGTGTATAGAGGCCCATTTCAAGCAACTATCACTCCAGTGTTCTAATGGTACAATGTGTTTGCTCATTGGCTCAGAAGGCTAACTGATGATTAGAAAACCCTTGTGCAATCATGTTCACACATCTGAAAACAGTTTAGCTCGTTACAGAAGCTACAAAACTAACCTTCCTTTGAGCAGATTGAGTTTCTGGAGCATCACATTTGTGGGGTCAATTAAATGCTCAAAATGGCCAGAAAAAGAGAACTTTCATCTGAAACTCGACAGTCTATTCTTGTTCTTAGAAATGAAGGCTATTCCATGCGAGAAATTGCTAAGAAATTGAAGATTTCCTACACCGGTGTGTACTACTCCCTTCAGAGGACAGCACAAACAGGCTCTAACCAGAGTAGAAAAAGAAGTGGGAGGCCGCGTTGCACAACTGAGCAAGAAGATAAGTACATTAGAGTCTCTAGTTTGAGAAACAGACGCCTCACAGGTCCCCAACTGGCATCTTCATTAAATAGTACCCGCAAAACACCAGTGTCAACATCTACAGTGAAGAGGCGGCTGCGGGATTCTGGGCTTCAGGGCAGAGTGGCAAAGAAAAAGCCATATCTGAGACTGACCAATAAAAGAAAAAGATTAAGATGGGCAAAAGAACACAGACATTGGACAGAGGAAGAGTGGAAAAAAGTGTTGTGGACGGATGAATCCAAGTTTGAGGTGTTGGGATCACAAAGAAGAACGTTTGTGAGACGCAGAACAAATGAAAAGATGCTGGAAGAATGCCTGACGCCATCTGTTAAGCATGGTGGAGGTAATGTGATGGTCTGGGGTTGCTTTGGTGCTGGTAAGGTGGGAGATTTGTACAGGGTAAAAGGGATTCTGAATAAGGAAGGCTATCACTCCATTTTGCAACGCCATGCCATACCCAGTGGACAGCGCTTGATTGGAGCCAATTTCATCCTACAACAGGACAATGACCCTAAACACACCTCCAAATTGTGCAAGAACTATTTAGAGCAGAAGCAGGCAGCTGGTATTCTATCGGTAATGGAGTGGCCAGCGCAGTCACCAGATCTGAACCTCATTGAGCTGTTGTGGGAGCAGCTTGACCGTATGGTACGCAAGAAGTGCCCATCCAACCAATCCAACTTGTGGGAGCTGCTTCTGGAAGCGTGGGGTGCAATTTCTCCAGATGACCTCAACAAATTAACAGCTAGAATGCCAAAGGTCTGCAATGCTGTAATAGCTGCAAATGGAGGATTCTTTGACGAAAGCAAAGTTTGATGTAAAAAAAATCTTATTTCAAATACAAATCATTATTTCTAACCTTGTCAATGTCTTGACTCTATTTTCTATTCATTTCACAACATATGGTGGTGAATAAGTGTGACTTTTCATGGAAAACACAAAATTGTTTGGGTGATCCCAAACTTTTGAACGGTAGTGTAAGTGCAAAAAACAACAATGTACTAATGTCTGTATGTAGGACAGGGTCAGTGCTTGCAGTTCTTAGTATGTATACACAGTATACACAGAAGACGTTATTTATCTTATTGTTGTTATTTGGTGCTGAGTGTCCTCATGTCCTGGAGAAAGAAACTATTTCTGAGTCGCTCTCTGCTGGCCTTGTGGCTGCAGAGGTGTCTGGCTGACCGCAGCAGCTGAAACAGTCCGTTATTGGGGTGATGGGGTCCCATAATAATCCTTCTTTCCCTGGTCTTGCACCACCTGGGGGGGGTAGTGTGGTAGTGTGGGGGGGGGGTAGTGTGGTCCTGGTGGTCAGCTCAGATGACTGTACCACACTCTGCAGGGCTGTCTGGTCTTGAGATGTGCAGTTCCGACACCAGGCAGTGATGCTCCCTGCCAGGATGCTCCCAATAGCACCAGAGTAAAAAGGTTTTCTGGATCTGTGGGGAGACATTGAACTTCTTCAGTTGTCTGACGTGATATAGAGGCTGCCTCGCCTTTTTCACCAGAGTGTCTGTGTGAAGTGTCCATGTTAGGTCCTCAGTGATGTGAACACCGAGGTACCTGAAGCTGCTCACCCTCTCTACTGGGACCCCGTTAATGGAGAGAGGGGTGTAGGTCCTGAAGTCCACGACAAGCTCCTTGGTTTTACTGACGTTCAGGGAGAGGCTGTTGACCTGGCACCACAGTGAGAGATCCTCCATCTCCTCTAGGTACGGCACGGTGGCCCAGTAGTTAGCGCTGTTGCCTCACAGCACGAAGGTCTTTGGTTCGAACCCTGGGGTTGTCCAACCTTGGGGGGTCATGTTCTCCCCGTGTCTAAGGTGGGTTTTCTCCGGGTGCTCCGGTTTCCCCCACCATCAAAAAGACCTGTATGTTAGGGTTAATACTCCTGTCTGTGCCCCTGACCGAGGCATGGCAAGACGAACTGCAGTTGGTCCCTGGGCGCAGCATGGCGGTTGCCCACTGCTCCTAGCTACACAGCTAGGATGGGTTAAATGCAGAGCAAGAATTTCCCCACGGGGATTAATAAAAATAGTAGTAGTAGTAGCAGTAGATAGTAGATAAGCAGTCTCATCGTTGCTGGAGATCAGGCCCACCACGATTGTGTCATCAGCAAATTTAACGATGGTGTTGGAGCTGCTTGTGGCCACACAGTTATGCGAGTACAGAGAGAAGAGCAGGGGACTCAAGACATGACCCTGGGGGGCTCCTGAGTTAAGGGTGAGAGAGGTGGAGGTGTATCTACCCCTCCCCCCAACCACCTGGGGCCTACTGGCCAGAAAGTCAAGGAGGTGTTCAGGCCAGGTTCCCTGAGCTTGGTGACCAGTCTGGGGGCACCATGGCATTGAAGGCTGAACTGTAGTCAGTGAACAGCATTCTGACATAACGACCCCCATCATTAAATGGGAGTGTGTAAAAGTGTCAATGCTGGAGAATAAAACAGTATTTGGAGTGCAACACAAGGGTAGACGACATCAGTGTGTGGATTTTATATTGGAATAAATAATGACAATCAAATACGTCAAACAATATGGCCTGTAATGAGTTGGTGTTTTTAAAAGGGGCTATTTGATCAGGATAACATCCTGGTGAACCATGTAATACAAGTATTACACGTATTACATGTATTACACGTA
>NC_079212.1:146283412-146425912 GCF_029633865.1 Lampris incognitus | reverse complement strand
TTACATTTTCTATCAAGTTAAGTGGTTGGAAAGTGCACATTTTATTACATTATCAGGAAATTATTACATTATTGGGTGCTACACTCCCTTTCTCTCCCTGTTCTCTCTCTCTCTCTCTCTCTCTCTCTCTCTCTCTCTCTCTCCCTGCTCTCTCTCTCTCTCGCTCCCGCTCTCTCCCTGCTCTCTCGCTTGCTCCTTCTCTCTCCCTGCTCTCTCTCTCTCCCTGCGCTCTCTCCCTCTTGCTCTTTCTCTTGCTCCTTCTCTCTCCCTGCTCTCTCTCTCTCTCTCCCTGCTCTCTCTCCCTCTTGCTCTTTCTCTTGCTCCTTCTCTCTCCCTGCTCCTTCTCTCTCCCTGCTCTCTCTCTCTCCCTGCTCTCTCTCCCTCTTGCTCTTTCTCTTGCTCCTTCTCTCTCCCTGCTCCTTCTCTCTCCCTGCTCTCTCTCCCTCTTGCTCTTTCTCTTGCTCCTTCTCTCTCCCTGCTCTCTCTCTCTCTCTCCCTGCTCTCTCTCCCTCTTGCTCTTTCTCTTGCTCCTTCTCTCTCCCTGCTCCTTCTCTCTCCCTGCTCTCTCTCCCTCTTGCTCTTTCTCTTGCTCCTTCTCTCTCCCTGCTCTCTCTCTCTCTCTCCCTGCTCTCTCTCCCTCTTGCTCTTTCTCTTGCTCCTTCTCTCTCCCTGCTCCTTCTCTCTCCCTGCTCTCTCTCCCTCTTGCTCTTTCTCTTGCTCCTTCTCTCTCCCTGCTCTCTCTCTCTCCCTGCGCTCTCTCCCTCTTGCTCTTTCTCTTGCTCCTTCTCTCTCCCTGCTCTCTCTCTCTCCCTGCTCCCTCTCCCTCTTGCTCTTTCTCTTGCTCCTTCTCTCTCCCTGCTCCTTCTCTCTCCCTGCTCTCTCTCTCTCTGTCTCTCTCGCTCTCTCTCAAGATACTCAAAGTGTTCCTATAGTGACAGAATTGAATGAAGACCTGCAGTGATATATGCATGCCAAGAGATATTCCTGATGGTAAAATCCATCCATCCATTATCCGAACCACTTATCCTGCTCTCAGGGTCGCGGGGATGCTGGAGCCTATCCCAGCAGTCATTGGGCTGCAGGGGGGGGAGACACCCTGGACAGACCGCCAGGCCATCACAGGGTACACACACACATATTCACACCTAGAGACAATATGGTACGGCTGATTCACCTGACCTCCATGTCTTTGGACTGTGGGAGGAAGCCGGAGCCCCCGGAGGAAACCCACAGACACGGGGAGAACATGCAAACTCCACACAGAGGACGACCCGGGACGACCCCCACGGTTGGACTACCGCAGGGCTCGAACCCAGGACCTTCTTGCGGTGAGGCGACTGCGGTAACCACTGCGCCACCCTGCCCTCCCCCTCCCCATGGTAAAACACGGTCGATAATTTGCTCAAAATGAAATCTGACTGATTTAGTTCTTGTTCTCTGAAACTAGTCTGTGAGTGAGAGTCAGCAGGCCTGTTGTGTCAGAAACACACATGAAACCTGGTGGACCCTGAGTTGTACTTATTGATGTAGTACTATCTGCCGGTAAAGGTCTTCTACCAGCTAGTTCTGTCATATCTGCTGCTCACGCAGAACACCTTCACTTCCTCTGACTCAACACTACCTGCCTTCTTCTCCCTCATATGGCTGCTACGATGAAGGTGAAAACGCTATGCACCCTGTCTTTTTTCCTGGCAAAGTCCTACCAGACATCAACCATCCTTATCGCAAGTCTGCAGGGTTTGGAGATACACGGACGAGAATTTGTCCTCAACACGCCAGAGATATGAAGTATCAAAAGAACATTTATTTGCTGTGGATATTCAGGATTGTCGCTTTATAATCTGCTGTGTTGTAATTAGTGTTAAACGGGACTTAATTCGGTCTTGTACAAATGTGACTGACGGCAAAAAAGGTGTTTTCCCCCAGAATTCAGGAAAAAGGTTTTCCATCAAATTTAATCAATTCCTGCTTCCTTGCTGCTGCTGACAGGAGCATAGCGCCATTAAAGCAGGGGAATGAACCGGTGCCGTGTTAAACACCGTCTCTCACATGATTTGTGGGAATGAAGAGAAAGACAAGGTCAGCCTTTCTACAATAGATGCAAGATGTTGGAGGGTTTGACTTTGTGACGTTCATTTGAATTTATGTCCCATGCTTAATGGGGTTGTAGCCTGCTGGGAACCAGTCTGGTCAGATATGCAGAAGAACAATGTTGACTGCTGGGTAATTCTAATAACTTGACTAACTTTGTAATGAGCTAAACCTCTCAAGTGTAGGGACACAAGACCAGACACCGGCTGTGGAAAACCGAGTTTACCTCAATGTCCAGAGATGCCAGTTAACTGCAACCACACATTGACACTTATGAATAATTTAGAGTCTTCCTTACCTTACATGTGTGTTACATGTGTTAACCTAGCATGTACCTTACATGTGTGTTACATGTGTTCACCTAACATGTACCTTACATGTGTTACATGTGTTAACCTAGCATGTACCTTACATGTGTGTTACATGTGTTCACCTAACATGTACCTTACATGTGTGTTACATGTGTTAACCTAGCATGTACCTTACATGTGTGTTACATGTGTTCACCTAACATGTACCTTACATGTGTGTTACATGTGTTAACCTAGCATGTACCTTACATGTGTGTTACATGTGTTCACCTAACATGTACCTTACATGTATGTTACATATGTCACATGTTTGTTAACTACATGTACCTTACATGTGTGCTACATGTGTGTTAACCTAACATGTACTTTACATGTGTGTTACATGTGTTAACCTAGCATGTACCTTACATGTGTGCTACATGTGTTAACCTAGCATGTACCTTACATGTGTGTTACATGTGTTCACCTAACATGTACCTTACATATGTGTTACATGTGTTAACCTAATGTGTACCTTACATGTGTTACATGTGTTAACCTAACATGTACCTTGCATGTATGTTACATATGTCACATGTTTGTTAACTACATGTACCTTACATGTGTGCTACATGTGTGTTAACCTAACATGTACTTTACATGCAAGTTACATGTTTCTGGCATGTGCCAGATGGTCTCCATAAGGACCAGTTACCAGGTCTTAATGGTTCCTACAGGAACAGAGTGTTAGCAGAGCAGAAGTGTGCCGGTGACTTGTGCCGTCTGTCCGTTGTTTTAGGTAAACCTCACGTCCCTTAAGCCTCTTATTATAAATCTTCCAGTTTTGTTTATTTCTCTCTTTGTTTTGAAGACATTTGGATGAACAGACCACCTACTTGGCTGTCTCCTTGGCAGACTGTTGAACAAGAAGGACCAAATCAGTGGAGAATAAAAAGGCTATCTAGCACTTACCTGTGTAACCTATTTTTCTGGACTTGCCTGTTAGTGATTTTAAGCTCCTGTTTTAAGCTGTTGCCACAGTATATGCCTTGAGCTCTTATTTTGAAGGCTGAAGAGAGAGCGGAAGTGCTGTACGCAGTGTTGTTGCTGTGCAGTGACGTGAGGGATAACATGCATAATGTTATTGTTAAGATTTTGTTTTATGGTGTTGGGTTCCTTCTGGGGTTCGCAGATTGATATGCACCTTTTTTGGTTTCAGGGTGTGTTTCCTGCTTTATATATGTATATTTAGGAGGACAGGTTGATAATGTTTTGGGCAGGCCTGTGTTTTTTTTTTTTGCACTTATAGTGTTACTGTTTTGAAACGAGGACGTTTCTTTTTGTAGGAGGGGAGGTATGTAACCTGTTTTTCTGGACTTGCCTGTTAGTGATTTTAACTTCCTGTTATAAGCTGTTGCCACAGTATATGCCTTGAGCTCTTATTCTGAAGGCTGAAGAGAGAGCGGAAGTGCTGTACGCAGTGTTGTTGCTGCGGAGTTCTGTTGGGGGAAGAATCCAAATAAAGTGGTCCTCGTGTGAAAGTGGAGCCTCCGTATTTGTTATTTTATAGTTTCATACCGTATAGGCGACATCTACAAACCCTCGGTTACACCTGTAAAAAGCCGTCGGCTGCAGCCTCTCACGTTTACCTAAACCGTTTTCTGAAACTCTGGTGAAAAAATCAACTTCGCCTGAGTTCACGTCACGAAACAAGGACAAGTTACTGGCAGTGTGGCAAGAGTCCCGTTCCTGCATGAAACCTGAGGTTCGCCTCTGTTCCTGGCTGCCTTCTGACTGGGAACAGAGGCGATGAGTTAGAACTCTGCAGGCTCCTTGCCAGAGAAACCGACTGTAGAGGCACTGGAATAACTCACCTCCATGCTGACTCCCTGGATGGTTTACAGGGCTCTCTCTCCAATCTCCTGTCCACTGTTGGAAGGGTTGTGCTCCAAAACCTCTTCAACCAGTTTCATCACAACCTGAACAAAGTCGTCCATGTTTTCAAAAGGTGGAAACGATTCTGTCCTCAAAATCCCAAACGTCTTCCGGACAAAGCAATGTTCCAATGGATTGTAGTTTCAAACGGTTATGGATGGTGTGTTTAACTCCTCTGCAAAACCATCCTTCTGGCTGTTGGAGCCTTGGTCTTTCATGGTTTTCCCCACAGCCGGCGTGAGAGAAAGCCGAATTAAAACAAGCTGTCGTCAAGTCTCACCTTCAGAGAGGCTTCGTTCACATATACAAAGGAGAACGTGTTTGGGGTTTAGATGTCACTTGTACGTGTACAGAAAGAGAACAGTGTCAGGTTATTGATTTGAGTCGGACTGATAACACGTCAGGTCGAATCAGAAATCAGAAACACTTTATTTGTCGTTTCATTTCAGGCACTTGTGTGCACATGAAATGAAACAAAACATTGTTTCCCCCAGCCCACAGCAGTGCAGCACAGAGACAAGAACACACCACATATATCTACACTAAACAAACAAACAAACAAACAAACAAACAAACAATCACTGTCCAGGAGGACCAACACCAGCCAGGATGACGGTCAGAACTGCCGGTCTGCATGGGCTAGCAGTTAGCTTAGTCTGCCCCATTTCCCCGTCCTGTCAGACCGCCCTCGGTGCTTCCTCTTCGGGCACAGCTCCTCCGGTCAGGGCCGTGGTCCCTGGGCCCCCAGGACCCAGCAGCCCAAGCTCTCCCAGCTGATCCAGCACCAGCTCTCCCAGCCATCAAACCAAGACACACTTAGACGTGGACAAAGACACTACACTAGCCTCGACTGTGTTTAGATATATGTGTTAGTTTGGATATATGTGTTCTTGTAGTTTTTGGATGTGTGTTTTTGTCTTTGTGTTGCACTGCTGTGGGCTGGGGAAACAATATTCCATTTCATTTCCTGTGTGCAAGTGCGTGAAATGAAACGACTGAGTGTTCCTGGTTTCTAATTGCCTGTATTACCATAATCGGGGTAAGAGCAGTGTGATGGTGTGCATGTAAACGCACCCTTTGTCTCAGTCTTCCATTACATTGTGGTGCCATATTCATGCGTTTGAAAGCGATTGCTTCCCGTTGTGTTCGCCGGTCCCTGTCAGAGCTGGGCTGCAGAGATAAAGCAGCTGTCTGTCAGAGCCCTGAGTCAAAGAGCGTGTTGCCAGCAGGTGCTATTGTGGGTGGATTTGTAGTTTTCAGCAGAAAGCAGTAAACTGCAGTTATAAATGAGAGCTTTAGCGTGGAAATAGATGTTTTGCACGGAACAGAGTATTTCACACCGGCCGCAGAAAAGGTCAGCCCTCACTTTCTGACGTCTCTGATACGCCACATGACATTTGTCTCTGTTGACATTCAGCGGCTCTGCATGAAAAATACCAATTTTTTTGTTTTCTACTCATTGACCTTTGCCGAGTCTGAACAAACCACTTCAGCCCACTTCAGTCCAGGTCTTCCTGGATGAAGTGAAGAGGAGACAAACGTCTTGTTTCTCTCTACAGAGGCAGCCAAAATGGCTGCCGATACTTTCACAAAATGCCAGAAAGACTTTTATTGCCATGTGCATTACATGTCTTAAGCCTCCTGCAGACTGTGAGATTTTAGCCGTCCTGTAAGTTTACTGCAGGCCACACTGTGCGATATGGGTCTAATGAACTTGGGTACGACATCAAGTGTGATGTGTGTAGACTGTACGATGACAACACTACTGAATCGCAGGCTGCGACCCAAGTCCATAAAACATCATCAACGTGTGTGCCAGTTCAGCATGCGTTACCAGTCTACACCGCCGGTAGAGCAACATGACGCCAGGCAGGACTCGAGTCCTTTCAGTAGTCGCCGCAGCTGGTTTCGCTGCTGGTTTTGTTGAATCCAGGGCATTTGGGTCACAGACTCTAACAGCTTGTTTATTTGTGTTTAGCACCAGCTAAGCTCCTGCGTGGCGTTGATCAGTGCGTCATTTCCTGCTGCCTTTCTATTGGTTGGTTAGTAGACGTAGGTCGTAGCAGCAGTCACATTGTGAGACGGTCGTCCTGCACATCTGACACTGTGCCAGCCTAACTCGGTCACAAGACCGTAATAACGGCTGCCTCTGAACCTGTGTCACAGAGCGACGTGGGACCGCCGTTTTGGAGCCACGACCAAAGATATCGCCACATTTAGTCATGTTTCATCTGAGACGGCCCAAACTCTCAGTGCATACCTGTCTGTAGGAGTTGTGGTTCTCATTGTTCACAAGACTTTTCGGTAACACTTTAGTATGGGGAACATAAAAAAACTGAATTACTAGTGAATTAGTAATGATCAAGATGTCACTTTAGTATGGGGAACATATTCTAAGTAACAAAACCTTAATTACTAGTGAATTAGTAATGATCAAGATGTCACTTTAGTATGGGGAACATATTCTAAGTAACAAACACTTAATTACTAGTGAATTAGTAATGATCAAGATGTCACTTTAGTATGGGGAACATATTCTAAGTAACAAAAACTTAATTACTAGTGAATTAGTAATGATCAAGATGTCACTTTAGTATGGGGAACATATTCTAAGTAACAAACACTTAATTACTAGTGAATTAGTAATGATCAAGATGTCACTTTAGTATGGGGAACATATTCTAAGTAACAAAAACTTAATTACTAGTGAATTAGTAATGATCAAGATGTCACTTTAGTATGGGGAACATATTCTAAGTAACAAAACCTTAATTACAAGTGAATTAGTAATGATCAAGATGTCACTTTAGTATGGGGAACATATTCTAAGTAACAAACACTTAATTACTAGTGAATTAGTAATGATCAAGATGTCACTTTAGTATGGGGAACATATTCTAAGTAACAAAAACTTAATTTAGAGTAATGTAACACTATGAACACTTGTAGTTGTGTGTGTTGTTATGTAAGAACAGACCATATTCATTAAGCGTTAGTAAGGGAGAATAACTCTTCTTGTGGTACTACCACCTTATAAAGGCCATACTAAGCAAAGCATATTGAGATGGTACTACTAATAAGCAATACTTCTGAGGTTATAGAGGCAAAACTCATAGTTAATGGCTTACTGGTTGTATAATAAGGCCATGCAGAATAAGGCATTAATGAGTACGTAATAATGACCAATTAAGAGCCAATATGTTGCTAATTTGCATGCTAATAAGCACCTAATTAATGGTGACTACGTTCCCCATACTAAAGTGTTACCCACTTTTCTTTTTAACTGAATGTCAAACGGAAGTGTTTAGAAAGCGTTGTGCTGGTCACACGCTTGTCTTACTGCTGATGTACCGGGGCTCCAGTAACAGCCGTGTTAGTCCCTGGGAGGGTCCCTGGGAGGGTCCCTGGGAGGGGTTTAACCTCATCAGTTAACTTACTACGTAGAGGAAAACACCACTCACATATCCAACCACACTCCTCACATGGGCGGTGATACTGGTAAGGACAGTGTGTTTTCTCTACTTTAAACATAGCCTGGAGGAACGCAAGCCCCCTACAGTGTCCATAACAGGCTTCTCTGGAGAATATGAGGAAAGGGTCAAAGGTGAACAGGTATTTATATGATGAGGGTCGTTACAATTTGTCCGTTAGTGGAGTCACGCATGTAATTGCTGTTTGAATCTTGCCTGTTTTCCACTGTTTCAGTATGCACGGGGCTCCAGAGAAATACGCATACCTGAGAGGTTCAGCGATACAATAACCACCATCACAGCTTGGGGAGAGTTAAGCTGCTGTTGCCACGGCAACAGGCGTGCATCCTCTTTAGAAACAACTAAAAAGGGGGACGTGATGTAATATAGCAACGCTGTGCTGTTTACATTGCTTTCTCATTGGGTGAAGAAGACGACCTCGTGCAGTGCACACAAACACGCAAATACACACCTCATAGTGGGCCACGTCCATATTGACAGACGGGTGAGCTGTGTGCTAATTACACTGATGGGATGGATTGACGGTGTGATGTAAACCTGTCCTCACTCTTAGGCAGCCATACATCAACCCGTCACTCTTCATCTAATTCTCAGGGGGAAAAATATGAGGGGTCTGTGGTATATAATCCATACATCCATCTGTCCATCCATCCGTCATCAATCATCCATCACCCACTTAACCACGCCCAGCCATCATGTGCCCCATCCACTCCCTTCAATAACCCTCGACTACAATTGGTCAACAACAGCACATGAATGAAAACAAGTCATGACCAGATGAACATTCGTTGTTTTAACTGAACTACTACTACTACTACTTTCAGCTGCTCCCATTAGGGGGCGCCACAGCAGATCATCTGGTTTCCATCTCTTCCTGTCCTCAGCATCTTCCTCTGTCACACCAGCCACCTGCATGTCCTCCATCACCACATCCATAAACCTCCTCTTTGGCCTTCCTCTGCTCCTCTTCCCTGGCAGCTCCATATTCAGCATCCTTCTCCCAGTATACCCAAACCACATAACATAGCTGGTCTCACTACCATCTTGTAAACCTTCCCTTTAACTCTTCTCCACCCACTCCACCCTGCCGGCACTCTTCTTCTTCACCTCTCATCTGCACTCCCCGTTACTTTGGACAGTTGACCCCAAGTATTTAAACTGAATTGTTTTAACTAAACCGAGGGCCAAAATCAGGGTCACAAGGTGTTTTCATACCTCTTATTTAGCATGTGCAGAGCCTCCAACATGTCTGCTGTTTGCTCCTCTCTTTCAGGAGGCTGATGGATAGACAGTGTATCAGATACACTGAGGTTGGCTGCTCTCTCTCTCTCTCGCCCCCCCCCCCTTGCTTCTGTTCCTTGCACCATCCAGCACTCCCACACCATATCTCCTCTGTCCTCCGAGCAGTCCACACCCCACCAGTCATGTTTGTGGGTGACACCCTTCGTGTCGTTTCTTATTTCTTCTTTACTTTAAAAGGAATCTGACGCAGCTCCTGGATGGTGTGCATTCTGTCTTTTCTGTTTTCGTTTCTTGAGCCGGGCTGTGACACACTGACCGTAGACCAAACTGGAGAAAGCAATGAGAAATGCTGCGAGCGTGACTTAACCAAAGCTGTTCCGACTTAGCGACTCGCTCCATCGCTGTTCCTGTCGGTTCCCATGGAAACATAATTAATATTGTTTGGCACATCAGATTGGGTACAGATATTGTTCTGGTCATTCCTGTGCAGCCGGAGCCATTTTAAAGTAGTACAACACGTTCAGAGTACAACACGTTTCTGTGTGCTTCCGAGGGGCTGAACCCCTTTTCTGGTGTTCTGAATTCAACACAGATGTTCCTCACATGTCAGGAAATAAACCCTCCTCCACACCCGAGAGGTTTCTGTGCATCATGGCCAGAGTTCTACCAAGTATGACCAGGACTCAGTCTACTGTCTAAACTAGGACTAGCAGTAATTACACTTGTGGTACTACTTTTTCACTCAGTAGTTGTACTCTGACTGGTTCTACAAGTCGTACTTTTCCTTTCAAAGGCCCCAAAAAGTCACAAAAAAATAAAAAATGTCGAGCCGATGAGATGTTCCTATTAGCAGGTCGTAATCTAGATCAATAAATCAACAGCTTTATAACGACGTTCTTACACTAGAATGACCAAGGCAGTCATTTTGACCGTTTTGGATTTTCAAAGTGTAATAACTTTGTGAAAGAAAGAAAAAAAGATACAGACCTGCCGCCCCCTGAATTCTCCTAAAACTGCACATACATACTTGCATCAAAATTAGTTTTAGATCAATTGCGCAAAAATAGTTATGAGGCCTACCTAAAACGACCATGAGCGGTCAAAATGACCCCGCGTAATTTGCGCGTCATGTCAGTATTTATGACGTGTGTTGGACGCGTCATTTCCTTCGTGAAGTTCGTTGCTGTGTCCTAGAAAAACACTAGCGTCCTCCAGTGCAGAGAAACAAGTCTAAACTTGATTTTTGATTATTTCCAACACGTCTGATTACAGACGCTCCATGACTACCTCCGACGCGTTGCAGTATTTACAGCCGTTGGACAGCAGCCTTTTTAAATTGTGTGAAAAACAGGATCAATCTCCTTCAGCTCTTTGCCAACATAAGCACTGAAGAGGAAAAAATGAGGTGTTATTGATGAAATGTCAAAATTCTGCTTGTTTTTCCTCGTTAGCATAATCTCAGCCGGCACGCCAATTTTTCCATCCCAGGCAAGGCCATCGGGCTAACGCTAACACGAACAAAGACCAAGAACACTTAAGCTAACTGACCTCTGCGCAGATGTGTGTTTGTTCATGGTTTCTTTGTGTTAAAAGTGTCATATTTCACAAGGTTGAGTCCATCGAAGAAACTTCCAGAGGTGGAATTAAAGGTATTTCTCCCTCTGGTCCCGCAGGATGACATGAATGTGTTTCGGCCCTTTGTATCCAGTAGCGTTTCTGCTAAAGCTCCTCGGTGGAGAAGGTAGGGCTGCTGGTGGGGGCTGTGTACTACTGGGGAGCTGGAGCCTATCCCAGCAGTGATTGGGCGGCAGGCGGGGAGACACCCTGGACAGGCCACAAGGCCTTCACAGGGCCCACACACACACACACAAACACATTCGTACCTAGGGACAATGTAGTACGGCCCAGTCCCCTGACCTACACGTCTTTGGGCTGTGGGAGGAAACCGGAGCCCCCGGAGGAAACCCACGCAGACTCGGGGAGACCATGCACACTTGCCTCAATGGGCTTATAACAACAGATTCAATGTTGTTGAATCTTATGGACACCATAAGACGGTATCTGTAGACTTAAGTGTGTTGAAATTATGGTAACACTTTCTTTTTTTGGGGAGGGGATCCCCCTTTTGTCCCCAGTTGTACTTGGCCAATTACCCCACTCTCCCGGTCTCTGCTCCACCCCCTCTGCCGATCCGGGGAGGGCTGCAGACTACCACATGCCTCCTCCCATACATGTGGAGTCACCAGCCGCTTCTTTTCACCTGACAGTGAGGAGTTTCACCAGGGGGACGTAGCACGTGGGAGGATCACTTTATTCCCCCCAGCCCCCCACAAACAGGCGCCCCGACTGACCAGAGGAGGCGCTAGTGCAGCGACCAGGACACATACCCACATCCGGCTTCCCACCCGCAGACACGGCCAACTGTGTTTGTAGGGACGCCCGACCAAGCCGGAGGTAACACGGGGATTCAAACGGGAGATCCCCATGTTGGTAGGCAACAGAATAGACCACTAAGCCACCCGGATGCCCACATTTTCTTAGACCCCTTGTGCTGACTGGTGGACTGCTGCGTCATCACTAGATGGCAAACGGTTAATTCTGATCATCACTGTTCAAGTTTCAGTCGTCTTTTCTTACACAACGCTTAGGGCCAGCACAGCCAGTGCAGTGCAATACTGGTTTGTAGGAGACTGTCCTCCCCCCAAAAATGACCCCATACGTCTTGGCACAAGCAGCTTATTATGACCTGCAGTTACGTTTTAAAGTTAAGCGACCTCTAGTGGGCATGCTGCCAATAGCAATCTTAGTTACTGTACTAGACGGCGAAACGACACAAAAACGCGCCGACTACATATTCTATTGTTCTCACGTTGTTTATGTGCTGCCGCCAGTAGGGGGCGCTAATTTAGGAAACGCTCCTGTGGGTCGTATTAGAGGGTATACGCCCCCTGTTGGTCGGATGGGTTTGTAGCTAAATCTCTATCAAACAGAAGATAACAGTTTCTGCTTTAGTTATTCTTGGAGAGTATTTTCGAGTGGATGCGGTGTGCACGTGGTATTTACCTTCACTACTGTACATACATCATTCATATGGCTCACCTGGCTCACCTCCACCTCCTGCGTGTGTGGGCGATGGGAGGACCGCCGGTCTCTCTTCCATCCAGCCCCGTCACTCTGTATCACCCTGAGAGAGAGAGAGAGAGAGAGAGAGAGAGAGAGAGAGAGAGAGAGAGAGAGAGAGAGAGAGAGAAGCAAGGTCAAGTGTGAATAACATGTTGAGGAGGAAGAGAAGGCAAAAATAGTAGGGAGGAGGTGAAGAAGAAAATAAGTGGAGCAGCTCACAAGTCCGAGCCCAACCTTCACTGTCTATCTATCTATCTATCTGTCTGTCTGTCTGTCTGTCTGTCTGTCTGTCTGTCTGTCTGTCTGTCTCTATCTACCTACCTACCTACCTACCTACCTACCTACCTGTCTGTCTGTCTGTCTGTCTGTCTGTCTGTCTGTCTGTCTGTCTATCTACCTACCTATCTATCTATCTATCTATCTATCTATCTATCTATCTATCTATCTATCTATCTATCTATCTATCTATCTATCTATCTATCTATCTATCTATCTGTCTGTCTATCTCTATCTACCTACCTGTCTGTCTATCTATCTATCTATCTATCTATCTATCTATCTATCTATCTATCTATCTATCTATCTATCTATCTATCTATCTATCTATCTATCTATCTATCTATCTATCTGTCTGTCTGTCTGTCTGTCTGTCTGTCTGTCTGTCTGTCTGTCTAATCTATCTGTCCATCTATCTATCGGCCTGTCCATCCATCTGTGGACACCTGGTGTTGGGTGATAGTGGACATGGTCCTCCTGATGAGCATGCCACCACGCGTTAGGCTGTACCGGCTTCACACATCTTAGGCGTCCGACTGTCCAGCGGTGAACTTGTGCAGCGTGGCAGCTGGACTGTGGACGAGGCCGGGGACGTGACGTTTCACCAAACCCTTTCTCAGTTGAAATAAAACTGTCTTTTGCCGAGGGGAAATAAGTCTGTAGACCGACGCGAACGATGCTCAGGGCTGTACAGTTTGTACCGTAGTGCAATCCTGCAGTAACACAACGTACGTAGCCAAGGGTGTGTGTATAATTCTGATCCCGACACAAGCGCGTGGTTAAGCATCCAGTATAGTATCTCCGGTCTTAGACCGAGGCCCCCTGTCTGTTATGCCTGCTGAGGCCTCCTGACAAAGTGCAGATCCTGATTCAGACCCAACCTTAAAACCATGCGTTCAGACAGGATGCTGCTGTTCACTGGGGGGGTCGGCGAGGCTGGGGGCTTCACAGTGATGAGCGAGGTGAAGAAGAAGAGAGGAAGGCTTGTGAAGGGCTTCATAGATGCAAGGCTGTGAAACCCGCGGCGCGGCGGGAAACGTGTTGAAAGGGCGTCTGCAGACTCTGACGCGGCGCGGGGAAATGAAAGACCGCGAATGGCGGCGACCCACGAGAGCCCGTGATCAGGATGTAGTTAGGCGATGATTTGGGACGCATGCAGGACTTACAGAGCCATTACTGTATTCCAGTCTAAAGAGCAGCTCTGTGTCATGTGTTAATCTGATGTTAAATCACAGTAATAAATCATTATATTAAGAGTTGCTGTGTGTGTGTGTGTGTGTGTGTGTGTGTGTGTGTTTGTGTTTATGAATGTATACCATGTGATCTGCAGCATGTGTGTTATGGTGTGGAGACGCCATATTGATTCTATGACACCCCTACTGTCACTCTCTTGGCTGCTGAGTTAAACAAGTCTGTGTGCGTGTGTGTGTTATCTGTGTGTGTGTGTGTGTGTGTGTGTGTGTTTACACTCATGCATGTGTGCATACGTGTGGGCGGGTTTGTGCACAGCGTTATCTTTCCTGCCGAACTGCACCACTGCACCACACCATATGGTGGTTTACCACGTTGGAGATCACGAGTCATCTGCAAGTCTGGATTTCCACACACTGGGTTTCATCTGACGAACAGAGAAATCCGACATTTTGATCCATTTACATGGTTTAGGTGATGGTCACTCCCAATGAAAGTCTTAGCATCTTCACCTCTGCCACCTCCAGTTCCTCCTCCTGTCTTATCATCAGGGCCACTGTCTCCAAACCATACAACAGTAGCTGGTCTCACCACCATCTTGTAAACCTTCCCTGTAACTCTTGCTGGTACCCTTCTGTCACAAATCACTCCTGACACTCTTCTCCACCCACTCCACCCTGCCTGCACTCTCTTCTTCACCTCTCTACTGCACTCCCCGTTACTTTGGACAGTTGACCCCAAGTATTTAAACTCAAATGCCTTCGTCACCTCTACTCCTTGCATCCTCACCATTCCACTGTCCTCCCTCTCATTCACACATAGGTATTCCATCTTGCTCCTTCTGACTTTCATTCCTCTTCTCTCCAGTGCATACCTCCACCTCTCCAGGCTCTCCTCAACCTGCTCCCTACTCTCACTACAGATCACAATGTCATCCGCAAACATCATAGTCCATGGAGACTCCTACCTGATCTCCTCCGTCAATCTGTCCATCACCACTGCAAACAAGAAAGGGCTCAGAGCCGATCCTTGATGTAATCCCACCTCCACCTTGAACCCATCTGTCATTCCAACCGCACACCTCACCACTGTCACACTGCCCTCATACGTATCCTGCACCACTCCTACATACTTCTCTGCAACTCCTGACTTCCTCCTACAATACCACACCTCCTCTCTCAGCACCCTGTCATATGCTTTCTCTAAATCTACAGAGACACAATGTACCTCCTTCTGGCCTTCTCTATACGTCTCCATCAACATTCTCAAAGCAAACACCACATCTGTGGTGCTCTTTCGTGGCATGAAACCATACTGCTGCTCGCGGGGTGTAATTTACAGCCCAGCTGCCAGCAATGCCTTCTACGTTGTTTTGCTGTGCTTTGACAAATAAAACCATTTGAACTTGAATTGGGTATATCAGCTGTAATATGTATACTTTATGCTACACAGCACATTGATCCTCCGTCAGTCCTGCTTTGGCTGCTGCCCAGTGACAGGCCAGAGGTGATTTGTGGATGAATTAACATTGATTAGCTTTCTGAGCAAACAGCTGAATAAAATGAGAATAAGGGCTTCCTTCTCCTATGCTCCATGGTTACTGCTGCTAAGTTAGATTAACAACCCATTGATAACATGTTGATTTAACTGACTTTTATTTCTATTTAATTCATGTATTTCTTTAAAAACAAATCTTGTTTCTGTAATAAGAAACGTTTTTTGGCACAGTACAGTAAACGAGCAGTACATTCCTTTTTGGGGAAACTGGGGAATAACCACAGGTAATTTTTCTGACGTCCATCTGCCCTGACCACCGCCCAGGGTGCTAATGATAACACCAACTGTCTCCCCTCCACAGAAGCCTTGACCACTTTTTGGAGCAAGTTGTCTCAAATATCTTTTTCTTTAAAATTTATTTCTGATTTTTCACTTTTTCTCCCAATTTAGTGGCCAGTCGATCCCTATTCTAGTTCAAACCCCCACCCTCGTACTGCATGCATTCGCCAGCTGGATCTCTCCGGCCGGCAGTCTGGAAGGAGTCGCCTCGCCACTTTCGTGACAAAGCGACTCCAGGCCGAACCACTGCTCCCCCCGCCCCCCCACACACAGACGCATTCATGTGACGACACAAGCCGACTCCGCCCCCCTCCCGAAGACAGCGTTGCCAATTATTGCTGCTTCATCGAGTCCGGCCATGGTCGGATCTGACGAGACCGAGGCCGAACCCCAGTCCCCAGTGGGCAACTGCATCGACACAAAGCCGATGCTTAGACCGCTACACCACCGCGGACCATTGTCTCAAATATCTTGTAAATGCCATGGAATGTTATATCCATGTTAAAACATTTACGGCCACATTTCACATGCAACATTGATAGACAAACTGAAGCACATTAGCAGTTTATATGTCAGGCTGAAGGACATGAGCAGCGGTGGTTCTGTGTGCAAGATGTCCGGTTGGTGGGTCAGAGGACCAATAACAAGATCAACAAAGAGTCAGCTGTACAAATCTAGACAACAGGAGTGTTGACAATACTGTGTGACCAGTGTAGTTAGATCAACAAAGTATGTCACATCATCAGCATACATGATTACTTTTTGGAGAAATGTAATGTAGTCTTGTATTAATCAATTATTCAGACTTTATTTAGAGAGTGTATTTTGTAAATGAAAATGCAATATGATGAACTTTATTTTAGAACAGATTGAAAAACACAAAACAATATGCACTAAATGAGAATTATACATAGATTCTACATACCAACAATTCAGAAAGGGGTGAATACAAACCCTGGTTAGGGAGCGTATATGTGTATGTGCAATACTATAATTTATCCTCAAAGCGTAATTTCCTTTTTTGGTTCTTATTTTCATAGTTTATTGTTTTCCATCGTTAATGTCAGTGGTGATATCATTTTACTCACCAGCTTCAATTTGTAGATTTTGAACATGGGACCACCACTGGACTTCAGCTTTACAGCGGTGTCTTATGATTACGACCGTCAGCCATGTTTAATCAAGTCCGCTTTAATGCAGTTATCTAAGCCAGGTATTTGGAGGCGAAAACAAGTGCATGAAATGAAGCCAGTTGAGTGAAATTATCACGATCAATCATAACTGATATGTACGATGGAACAAATGACAACTATAAACCCCCCAGTGTTGTAAAAGAAAAAAAATCCTTTGACAAAATGTCTTGACAACAGGTTGGTTTTACTCTCATTGTACCCCTGTCACCCACTTCTGTATGTTCAGCTGAAGCTGTGGTGCTATGGCGCTGAACAACTGACAGATGACTGACAGCTTCATCAGATGCATCAGGTTTTTCTTTTCTTGTTTCTCTTCAAGATTCTTTATTTGTTACGTCTCATTGTAAAAGTGTAAGAGAGTGAAATTCTCGAGTTTCAACTCCTCGACACTGCAGCAACAATAGCAATGAAATAACAGCAAAACCGAACAAAAGCAGTAATATTATTAATAATAATAATAATAATAATAACGAGAGAGAGATTAGATGGAACATTTTGGTTAAACGGCAGTATTAGGACCACGTTGAGGGGGGGGGGCATTGCTCAGATTTCGAGATTACGGTGGTGATATGACAAGAATAAAGTTGTAATATGAGAATACAGCCGTCATTTTGAGAAAAAAGTCATGATATTACGAGACGACAGTCCTAGTTTTAGGTGGTAATGTGAGGGGGTACGTCAGTAGAGCAGCCTGACGCCTGCGTTAACAAGAGCAACGTGGAGCATCCTGTGAAGCTATGCTTTATGGGTCTCACAAACAATGAAATACTTAATCTTTTTGGCACATCAGCACCAAATTATCGTACTGGTCGGGCTCAGCTTGACTTGACTGCATTATATTACCACTCTTTTTCTTGAAATATTATGAATTTACTCTCAAAATATGAGACCCCCCCCCCCCCCCCCGGTGTGGCCCTGATACTCGGTCGTAAACAGTTATAATGCAAAGAAGGAATTTTGTTCTGACATGTAATATGAAGTGGTACGAGAAACCACAGCAAAGCGACATTTGATGACACGTCTCGTTTCCCTTCAGCCTCCAGTCAGAATGTTGATCTCCAACATGGCGGGTAAGCCTACAGAGCAAATACATGACCTCCTCCAAAAGAGAGGCGAGAAGAGGAGGTAAGGAGAGGAAAAGGACAATAGAGGGAGAGAGCGAGTAAGGTGGGAGGTGATGAGATGAAGAGATGCAGCTCTCAGTGAGGAGGAAAGGAGAGAAGACGAAAGGAAGTGGAAGGAGGAGAAAACAGATCTATGTATATGAAAGAGAGAAACTGGAGGGGAGGAAGGAGAGACCCCTGGCCCTGCTCCCTCTGACGTCTTCTGAGAGGATGATGAGAAGAGAATGCAGCACACCATGGCTGCAGAGACGGAGAGAGAGAGAGAGAGAGAGAGAGAGAGAGAGAGAGAGAGAGAGAGAGAGAGAGAGAGAGAGAGAGAGAGAGAGAGAGAGAGAGAGAGAGAGAGAGAGAGAAGGATGATGGGAGGTCAGCAGAGAGGAGGTAAAAGCTGAGAGGAGTCAGCCTGAGAGACACAGGAGCAACATGGGAGCAGTGGCATAAGGACGGTTAGTATGCAGATGTCCAGCAGCTAGCTAGCTAGCGTGACTAATAAGCAGCAGCGCTGCCTGTGTCAGGATCAGGAACAACCTGATAAATCACTGCTGAGGGCACGTGGAGGCGGTTCAGCTGACAGCACGGTGGTTCAGTCTGAATACGTCAGCGCTCCGTTGTGGAGCTGAGGCCCGGTGATGTCAGCGGGAGCTCTGTGAGCTGGTCTGCAGAGACCTGCCGTCTCCTGGATTATCTGCTCTGCATGTTCCCCTCGTCTCCGGGCATGCACTGGGGGTAACCGTCTCATGGCCTCACATACATTAACCCGTACTAACATGCACACACTTGCTGTGTGGGCATGGAGGACCGTATTTGTTGTCGTGTTATGATGAAATCTCTGCGTTTTAATTTATGCATATCTCATGTACTTCATGTACTTTCAGGACAGCTTGGTGAAAGCTTAGAAACAGGATCCGCTGGTGTTGGTTCCGTGTAGGTTATACGTCAGGGTGTAATACGACAACACAATATGATACAATGAGATATGATATAGAATGATGCAACACAGATTAAAATACAGGATGTCATATACAATATGTGATCATTTTATACATTATGTGAACTGTACACATAGTATATGTGATATGTAAGCTACAGTTAATAAGCCATAAAACATGATACGTATGCTGTTGACGTGTTCGTAGAAGTACTAAAAGCTGTGTGTGCTGAACATGAGATATTATATTAATGAATATAAATACTAAAAGCTGTGTGTGCTGAACATGAGATATTATATTAATGAATATAAATACTAAAAGCTGTGTGTGCTGAACATGAGATATTATATTAATGAATATAAATACTAAAAGCTGTGTGTGCTGAACATGAGATATTATCATAACAGGAGATATTATATTAATGAATGTAAATACTAAAAGCTGTGTGTGCTGAACACATTTCTGACAGAGATCATCTGGAGGTCTCTGAGATGTGTGATTCCTGATCGGTAGGCCAACATGTCTGACAGGGATCGTCTGGAGGTCTCTGAGATGTGTGATTCCTGATCGGTAGGCCAACATGTCTGACAGAGATCGTCTGGAGGTCTCTGAGATGTGTGATTCCTGATCGGTAGGCCAACATGTCTGACAGAGATCGTCTGGAGGTCTCTGAGATGTGTGATTCCTGATCGGTAGGCCAACATGTCCGACAGAGATCGTCTGGAGGTCTCTGAGATGTGTGATTCCTGATCGGTAGGCCAACATGTCCGACAGAGATCGTCTGGAGGTCTCTGAGATGTGTGATTCCTGATCGGTAGGCCAACATGTCCGACAGAGATCATCTGGAGGTCTCTGAGATGTGTGATTCCTGATCGGTAGGCCAACATGTCCGACAGAGATCGTCTGGAGGTCTCTGAGATGTGTGATTCCTGATCGGTAGGCCAACATGTCCGACAGAGATCGTCTGGAGGTCTCTGAGATGTATGATTCCTGATCGGTAGGCCAACATGTCTGACAGAGATCGTCTGGAGGTCTCTGAGATGTGTGATTCCTGATCGGTAGGCCAACATGTCTGACAGAGATCGTCTGGAGGTCTCTGAGATGTGTGATTCCTGATCGGTAGGCCAACATGTCTGACAGAGATCGTCTGGAGGTCTCTGAGATGTGTGATTCCTGATCGGTAGGCCAACATTTCTGACAGAGATCATCTGGAGGTCTCTGAGATGTGTGATTCCTGATCGGTAGGCCAACATGTCTGACAGGGATCATCTAGAGGTCTCTGAGATGTGTGATTCCTGATCGGTAGGCCAACATGTCTGACAGGGATCATCTAGAGGTCTCTGAGATGTGTGATTCCTGATCGGTAGGCCAACATGTCCGACAGAGATCATCTAGAGGTCTCTGAGATGTGCGATTCCTGATCGGTAGGCCAACATGTCTGACAGGGATCATCTAGAGGTCTCTGAGATGTGTGATTCCTGATCGGTAGGCCAACATGTCCGACAGAGATCATCTAGAGGTCTCTGAGATGTGTGATTCCTGATCGGTAGGCCAACATGTCCGACAGAGATCATCTGGAGGTCTCTGAGATGTGTGATTCCTGATCGGTAGGCCAACATGTCTGACAGAGATCGTCTGGAGGTCTCTGAGATGTGTGATTCCTGATCGGCAGGCCAACATGTCTGACAGAGATCGTCTGGAGGTCTCTCTAAGATGTGTGATTCCTGATTGGTAGGCCAACATGTCTGACAGAGATTGTCTGGAGGTCTCTGAGATGTGCGATTCCTGATCGGTAGGCCAACATGTCTGACAGGGATCCGCATCTGGAGGTCTCTCAGATGTGTGATTCCTGATCGGTAGGCCAACCTGTCTGACAGAGATTGTCTGGAGGTCTCTCTCTAAGATGTGTGATTCCTGATCGGTAGGCCAACATGTCTGACAGAGATCGTCTGGAGGTCTCTGAGATGTGTGATTCCTGATCGGTAGACCAACATGTCTGACAGGGATCGTCTGGAGGTCTCTGAGATGTGTGATTCCTGATCGGTAGGCCAACATGTCTGACAGAGATCGTCTGGAGGTCTCTGAGATGTGCGATTCCTGTTCGGTAGGCCAACATGTCTGACAGGGATCCGCATCTGGAGGTCTCTCAGATGTGTATTCCTGATCGGTAGACCAACATGTCTGACAGAGATCGTCTGGAGGTCTCTGAGATGTGTGATTCCTGATCGGTAGACCAACATGTCTGACAGGGATCGTCTGGAGGTCTCTGAGATGTGTGATTCCTGATCGGTAGGCCAACATGTCTGACAGGGATCGTCTGGAGGTCTCTGAGATGTGTGATTCCTGATCGGTAGGCCAACATGTCTGACAGAGATCGTCTGGAGGTCTCTGAGATGTGTGATTCCTGATCGGTAGGCCAACATGTCTGACAGAGATCGTCTGGAGGTCTCTGAGATGTGTGATTCCTGATCGGTAGGCCAACATGTCTGACAGAGATTGTCTGGAGGTCTCTGAGATGTGTGATTCCTGATCGGTAGGCCAACATGTCTGACAAGGATCGTCTGGAGGTCTCTGAGATGTGTGATTCCTGATCGGTAGGCCAACATGTCTGACAAGGATCGTCTGGAGGTCTCTGAGATGTGTGATTCCTGATCGGTAGGCCAACATGTCTGACAGAGATTGTCTGGAGGTCTCTGAGATGTGCGATTCCTGATCGGTAGGCCAACATGTCTGACAGGGATCCGCATCTGGAGGTCTCTCAGATGTGTATTCCTGATCGGTAGACCAACATGTCTGACAGAGATCGTCTGGAGGTCTCTGAGATGTGTGATTCCTGATCGGTAGACCAACATGTCTGACAGAGATTGTCTGGAGGTCTCTGAGATGTGTGATTCCTGATCGGTAGACCAACATGTCTGACAGGGATCGTCTGGAGGTCTCTGAGATGTGTGATTCCTGATCGGTAGGCCAACATGTCTGACAGAGATCGTCTGGAGGTCTCTGAGATGTGTGATTCCTGATCGGTAGGCCAACATGTCTGACAGAGATTGTCTGGAGGTCTCTGAGATGTGTGATTCCTGATCGGTAGGCCAACATGTCTGACAGGGATCGTCTGGAAGTCTCTGAGATGTGTGATTCCTGATCGGTAGGCCAACATGTCTGACAGAGATCGTCTGGAGGTCTCTGAGATGTGTGATTCCTGATCGGTAGGCCAACATGTCTGACTGAGATCGTCTGGAGGTCTCTGAGATGTGTGATTCCTGATCTGATGTAACAAGCAGAGTCCTGCAGCATGGCTCACCCTTTGTCCATGACGCTGTACCAGGAGCAGGGTATGCAAAAACTGCCTCTCTCTCGGTTTCTGTCTCTATTTCCGTCAGTGTTTCTCTCTTCTTTCCTCTAGCTCTCTCTGTCTGTCTGTCTCTCTCTCTCTATCTGTCTGTCTGTCTCTCTTTCTCTGTCAGTCTCTTGTCTCTCTCTGTCTTGCTCTGTGTCTCTAGCGCTCTCTAAAATTAAACTGTGCTTCAGGCAGTGTCACGACAAATAGCCAGTGTTGGCAATGGATAGGGACACACACACACAAACGCAGAGATGCACATCACCTGTGTGCTAAACAGAGCAGAAACAAACAAGTGAAGTGATGACTGCTAGTAGACGATGACAACATGAGGCAGGAAAACGTGACGAGTGTTTTCTGTGTGTGTGTGTGTGTGTGTGTGTGTGTAGATGGTGGCTGGGTAATGCTGTATTACACAAGGTCATGGCTCCACCCTGCAGAGTTGTAGATTGGATGCATCGTGACAGGAAGTGGGTTCTTTGGGAGAGGATATTGTCAAGGTGCCCTCAAGCAGTGGGGACCATTTACTGTGGAATCACTAAACCAACCTGTCTGTCTGTCTGTCTGTCTGTCTGTCTGTCTGTCTGTCTGTCTGTCTGTCTGTCTGTCTGTCTGTCTGTCTGTCTGTCTGTCTGTCTGTCTGTCATTCTGTCTGTCAGCTGCAGCAGCTGACGAGACATGGTCTCCAGACGACGTCATCATTTTGTAGACGGTGACACAGATTTCTGCCGTCATGGCGGTCGTTCTTACTTTCTCCAAACACACACACCAGTGACAGGTCTTCTTTTCCTGAAAGAATAAAAACAGGAAGGGGGAATGGCGCTTGTCTAGGGACAAACTGAGACAAACTAGAGCGACTGGGATTTCACTCCTACCTAAAACGACCATGGGCGGTCAAAGTGACGGCCGGTGTTTAAACTCTGTATTCTGTCAAGATCAATACCCAGTTGAGATATTAATGCATTGCATAGGTTAGTGTGTCTGTTATGAAACTAACTGACACCAAAATTAGCATTTTAACAACTTTAATACTATTTTCAAACAATTTAAAATGGCCGCTGCCCAACGCCTGTAAATCCTGCCGTGCCTCGGTGGTAGTCATGGTGCGTCTGTAACCAGACATGCTGGACATCATCACACGTCAAGTTAAGACTACTTGTCTGCACTGGAGGGCGCTAGTGTGTTGCTAGCACAGAGCAACGTACTTCACCAAGGAAATGACGCCACCAACACACGTCATAAATACTGACGTGACGCGCAAATTGCGTGCAGTCATTTTGACTACCTCTATTTCCCCGCACACTCGGAACCAGTGAAATGACAGCATATACACATACATACACACACACACACTATATGGGCTAAATCCATAGGTATTAATATGGAGTTGGCCCCCCCTTTGCAGCTATAACAGCTTCCACTCTTCTGGGAAGGCTTTCCACAAGATTTTGGAGTGGGTCTGTGGGAATTTTTGCCCATTCATTCAGAAGAGCATTTGTGAGGTCAGGCACTGATGTTGGAGGAGAAGACCTGGCTCGCAATCTCCGTTCTAGTTCATCCCAGAGGTGTTCGATGGGGTTGAGGTCAGGGCTCTGTACGGGCCAGTCAAGTTCTTCCACACCAAACTCACCCAACCATGTCCTAATGGACCTTGCTTTGTGCACTGGGGCACAGTCATGCTGGAACAGAAAAGGGCCATCCCCAAACTGTTCCCACAACGTTGGAAGCATAGAATTGTCCAAAATGTCTTGGTATGCTGAAGCATTAAGATTTCCCTTCACTGGAACTAAGGGGCCTCGCCCAAGCCCTGAAAAACAACCCCATTCCATTATCCCTCCTCCCCCAAACTTTACAGTTGGCACAATGCAGTCAGGCAGGTAACGTTCTCCTGGCATCCGCCAAACCCAGACTCGTCCATCAGACTGCCAGACAGAGAAGTGTGATTCGTCACTCCACAGAACCCGTTTCCACTGCCCAGGGTCCAGTGGCAGCGTGCTTTACACCACTCCATCCCACGCTTGGCATTGTGCTTGGTGATGTAAGGCTTGCATGCAGCTGCTCAGCCATGGAAACCCATTCCATGTAGCTCCTGACACACAGTTTTTGTGCTGATGTTAATGCCAGTGGAAGTTTGGGACTCTGCAGTTATTGAGTCAACAGAGCTTTGGCGACTTTTACGCACTATGAGCCTCAGCACTCGCTGACCCCACTGTGTGACTTTACGTGGTCTGCCGCTTTGTGGCTGAGTTGCTGTTGTTCCTAAACGCTTCCACTTTTCATTAATACCACTGACAGTTGACTGTGGAATATCCAGCAGAGAAGAGATTTCACTAACTGACTTATTG
Source organism: Lampris incognitus (assembly GCF_029633865.1). Taxonomy (NCBI): domain Eukaryota; kingdom Metazoa; phylum Chordata; class Actinopteri; order Lampriformes; family Lampridae; genus Lampris; species Lampris incognitus. The sequence goes on along the minus strand of NC_079212.1, from coordinate 146,401,509 downwards.
CAAAGGTGGCATCCTATGACAGTACCACGCTTGAATTCACTGAGCTCTTCAGAACCACCCATTCTTTCACAAGTGTTGGTAAATGCAGACTGCATGGCTGGCTGCTGGATTTATACACCTGTGGCAATGATACACCTGAATTCAATGATTAAGAGGTGTGTCCCAATACTTTTGTCCATCTAATCCAGTAATTCAAGTAATTATTTAATTAGACAGTACAAGTTATTTTTTTGGTATTTTTTAATTAGATAGTATGGGATTTTTAAAAAAAAATTAAATTAGACAGTACAAGTAGTTTTTTAATTTTTTAATTAGACAGTACAAGTAGTTTTTTAATTTTCTAATTATACAGTACAAGTAGTTTTTCTTAATTTTTTAATTAGTCAGTAGAAGTAGTTTTCTTTTAATTTTTTAATTAGACGGTACAGGTCATTTTTAAATTTTTTAATTAGACAGTACAAGTTCAAGTTATTAAAAAAATACTTGAATCACTCCATTACTTTGCTCCTTGTTTGTTGAGTGCTTTCCTTACACCTGAAAGTTTCATTTCATTATATATATATATATATATATATATATATATATATATATATATATATATATATATGTGTGTGTGTCTTTCTTGGGTCCGCTATCCGAGAAAGACACACACCACCCAAAAAAGGGTGATGTGGAGGAGATTTTTTTAAATTTTATATATAACTTTATTTATTCAACATAATTCCCACAATACATTAAAGTGCAATGCAGTTCACAAGAACAAGAAAAAAGAATTTGAAGAAAAGTTTTCCTCTCTACATGGGATCAAAAAGAGAGAGGTGGAGTTAGAGTGTGTATGTGTGTGGTAATGCCTCTCATTATGTAGCGAATACAGGGGGAAGTGCGGGAACCGCCGCAGCCAGGACGCCAACCCGGGTCTCCCGCACCACGGGCGACTACGTTAACCAGTCGACTCAAGGGTCCGACCCGTTAGCCAAGGGCGAGCGAGTCTAGTTATTCGTGGCCGTTACACTGCTGACATTGGGAATATCACAGTGTCTAAATTGGAGCTTGGTGAAGGTCGAACATGTGACCGTGACAAAGTCGTTGCATCGCTGCTCTCTGAATGTCAGACATCATTCAAAGCTGCCTGTCTGCCTTAGTCTTTATGTCTGTCTCGCTTCTGTACCAGTGAATAAAACATTAGACGTGAACAAGCTTCTGTGAGAGCAGCTTTTAGTCAAGTAAATGCCGGCGGTGGCGGAGGGGGATTTATCTTGACAGGCATGAATCTGGATTTCAGAGCTTTTAGTTCAACTTGGGAACTCATAGGAGCCTGCTGAAAAACCACTAAGGCCCCCAGACATCCAGCGATTTGTGGACATTATAAAGACACGAATAGAAGTTAAGTAGACAGTGATAGTTTAACTACCACATCACAGAAAGGTGAATCAGTTGATCTGGACACAACGTTTCATCATCATCTAAATGACTTTGATCTCCTTACCTGGATGCAGGAAAATATTTTAAAATGTCACACTTTGTAAACTTATACCTCGTATAGATAGATTTCTTTTGCTACTGTACTCATAACATGTTTTAAGAACACTATCTGATACTTTACTACTACTACTACTAGTACTACTACTAGTACTACTTTCGGCTGCACCCGTTAGGGGGCGCCACAGCAGATCATCCGTTTCTATGCCTTCCTCTCTTCTGCATCTTCCTCTGTCACACCAGCCACCTGCATGTCCTCCCTCACCACATCCATAAACCTCCTCTTTGGCCTTCTTCTTCTCCTCTTCCCTGGCAGCTCCATATTCAGCATCCTTCTCCCAATATACCCAGCATCTCTCCTCCACACATGTCCAAACCATCTCAGTCTTGTCTCTCTTGCTTTGTCTCCAAACCGTCCAACCTGAGCTGTCCCTCTAATATACTCGTTCCTAATCCGGTCCTTCTTCATCACTCCCAATGAAAATCTTATCATCTTCATCTCTGCCACCTCCAGCTCCTCCTCCTGTCTTTTCATCAGTGCCACTGTCTCCAAACCATACAACATAGCTGGTCTCACTACCATCTTGTAAAGCTTCCCTTTAACTCTTGCTGGTACCCTTCTGTCACAAATCACTCCTGACACTCTTCTCCACCCACTCCACCCTGCCTGCACTCTCTTCTTCACCTCTCTTCTGCACTCCCCGTTAGTTTGGACAGTTGACCCCAAGTATTTAAACTCATATGCCTTCATCACCTCTACTCCTTGCATCCTGACCATTCCACTGTCCTCCCTCTCATTCACACATAGGTATTCCGTCTTGCTCCTACTGACTTTCATTCCTCTTCTCTCCAATGCATACCTCTACCTCTCCAGGCTCTCCTCCACCTGCACCCTACTCTCACTACAGATCACAATGTCATCCACAAACATCATCGTCCACGGAGACTCCTGCCTGATCTCGTCCGTCAACCTGTCCAACACCATTACAAACAAGAAAGGGCTCAAAACCAATCCTTGATATAAACCCACCTCCACCTTGATCCCATCCGTTATGCTAACCATACACCACCATTGTCACACTTCCCCCATACATATCCTGCACCACTCCTACATACTTCTCTGCAACTCCCGACTTCCTCATACAATACCACACCTCCTCTCTCGGCACCCTGTCGTATGCTTTCTCTAAATCTACAAAGACACAATGTAACTCCTTCTGGCCTTCTCTATACTTCTCCATCAACATTCTCAAAGCAAACATCACATCTGTGGTGCTGTTTCATGGCATGAAACCATACTGCTGCTGCTGATCATCACCTCTCCTCCTCTTAACCTAGCTTCTATTACTCTTTCCCATATCTTCATGCTGTGGCTGATCAACTTTATACCTCTGTAGTTGCTACAGTTCTGGACATCGCCCTTGTTCTTGAAAACTGGTACCAGTATGCTTCTTCTCCACTCCTCAGGCATCCTCTCACTTTCCAGGATTGTGTTAAACAATCTAGTTAAAAACCCCACTGCCATCTCTCCTAAACATCTCCATGCCTTCACAGGTATGTCATCAGGACCAACTGCCTTTCCACTCTTCATCCTCTTCATAGCTGCCCTCACTTCCTCCTTGCTAATCCACTGAACTTCCTGATTCACTATCCCTACATCATCCAACCTTCTCTCTCGCTCATTTTCTTCATTCATCAGCCCCTCAAAGTACTCCTTCCACCTTCTCAGCACACTCTCCTCACTTGTCAGCACATTTCCATCTCTATCCTTGATCACCCTAACTTGCTGCACATCCTTCCCAGCTCGGTCCCTCTGTCTAGCCAATTGGTACAAGTCCTTTTCTCCTTCCTTAGTGTCCAACCTGTCATACAACTCACCATACGCCTTTTTCTTTACCTCCCTCTTCGCTTTACGCTGCATCTCCTTGTACTCCTGTCTACTTTCTTCATCTCTCTGGCTATCCCACGTCTTCTTTGCCAGCCTCTTCCTCTGTATACTTTGCTCTACTTCCTCATTCCACCACCAAGTCTCCTTGTCTTCCTTCCTCTGTCCTGATGACACACCAAGTACCTTCCTAGCTGTCTCCTTCACTATTTCTGCAGTGGTTGTCCAGCCATCCAGCAACTCTTCACTACCACCCAGTGCCTGTCTTAACTCCTGCCTGAACTCCCTTTACCAGTCATAGTACCAACATTCAAAATTCTGACTCTCGCCTCCATACTCTACCCTTCCTCATTTCCCACTGCCTCTGGACATGCCTTCCCCTCTCCTCTTTCACCCAGCAGTAGCATAGTTTCCGCTGGCCAGTAGTACCGGTGGCGGTTGTTGGTAACCCAGGCCTCGACCAATCCGGTATGGAAATCTGATTTATGATCTGCATACTTGATTTGGCAAAGGTTTTACAGCGGATGCCCTTCCTGATGCAACCGTCCACATTTATCCAGGCTTGGGACCGGCACTAAGAAAGCACTGGCTTGTGCATCCCTAGTTTCCTCTAAGTCAGGGGTCGGGAACCTTTTTGACTGGGAGAGCCATAAAAGCCAAATATTTCTAAATATATTTCATTGAGAGCCATATAGTATTTTTAACGTATAATAAATTAAATATGTCTTACTTTTAATGCGACTTCTGGTGCTGCATGGTTTTGCTGATGGCCTTGTAGTCTGGTTCATACGTGGTGAGGTTGAGCTTCATGCAGGCGTTGAGGCTTCCATCAGTTAAACGTGAGCGTAGGTTGGTCTTAATGTTCCTCATATGCGAGAAAGACTGTTCACATGCATATGTAGAGCCAAACATGGTCAATACGGCAATACTCACACGCTGCATTGTGTGGTATGTCACAGGAAGCTCGTTCCAAGTTTTAAGAATCAGCTGGTCTTCAGGTTGAAGATTTTTCATTTCTGTCCACTTGTGTTCCCTCGCCAGCTCTGCTCGCTGTCGCGCAAGACTTTCCAACTCTCCATTAAGTGACTTGAACTTACTCATCCACATGTCTGATGCCTTCAGGTCAGCAACTTCCAGCTCAAAGTCTCCGATAGAGACCCCGGGGATGCATGTCAGGTCGATTTTGTCCACTGCACACTCATGTGGATGAGTGATGAACTTGAAAAGACCAGTGCGCGCACGAAATTCTCCAAAACGTGCTTTGAATGACTGCAGGAGATTGAACGTAAAGCCAGCTAGCTGCTGGAGATCCAGATGTTGAGTGGAGTCACTTGCTAAGCATGCATCTCTAAATTGTTGCAGTCTTTCAAAGTGCAGAAGACGACCTGTTTCAATGCCCCTGAGAAAGACTTCCAGCTTGCTTTCAAATGCAAACACTGCTTGTTGAAGGGATGAGATTGTATTTCCAATACCTTGCATTTTCACATTGAGCTGGTTCAGATGGCCAGTTATGTCCACGAGATAGTGAAACTGCAGGAGCCAGTCAGTGTTGTCTAGCTCAGGATGCTTGACGCCTTTCATTTCAAGAAAAGTCCGGATTTCACTCAGGCAAGCTGCAAAACGGCTGAGCACCTTCCCCCTTGACAACCAACGCACGTTGCTGTGTAAAAGCAGACCGGGATAATGATTCCCAACTTCTTCTAACAGAGCTTTAAACTGGCGATCATTTAAAGCTCGGGCAACAATAAAGTTGACCACTCGAATGACCAGAGACATCACCTCGCCAAGCTCCTGGCCACACGTCTGAGCGCAAAGCGCCTCCTGGTGCAGGATGCAATGAAAACTTAGGATGGCTCTCTTTTCATGTTCACGGAGAAGCGCTACAAATCCTTTATTCTTCCCCAACATACAGGGTGCACCATCAGTACAGACAGAAATAAGTTTATCCATCGGTAGTTTTTTTTCTTTAGCAAACTCCATGAAAGACATGAATAAATCCTCTCCTCTTGTTGTCCCTTTCATTGGCAAAACAGCCAAGCTTTCCTCACGCAGTGTGTCACCTGCAGCATACCTGGCAATGATACTGCACTGAGATAGATGGCTAACGTCTGTTGACTCATCTAACGCGAGAGAAAAGTATGTCCCGGCGTTTATGTCCTTAATTTGTGTTTCCTCGACTTGATTTGCCATCATGATGCTACGATCGTGCACAGTTCTTGCTGACAGGGGCATGTCTTTTATTCGTTTGATTATCTTGTCTTTATTTGGGAAGTCATCAAACAGTTCATTGGCCACATCAAGCATGAATGTTTTGGCATACTCGCCATCTGTGAATGACTTTCCATTCCTTACTATTGCCAAAGCCCCCGCAAAGCTAGCGGAATTCCCGTCACCTTGCTTGGTCCACACACGTAGTTGCTGCTGACTCGTCTGCACTCTCCGCTGTAGCTCCTCGCATGCCCTTTTCCTGCTGTCCCCCGCTGGATATTTCGATGCAAATGAAGCATGGTGCGTATCGAAGTGCCGCTTTATATTTGACCGTTTCATCGATGCAATTTTATCATTGCATATTAGACATACCGCAGATCCTGCTCTCTCCACAAATGCAAATTCCTCTGTCCACGCAGCCTGGAATGCACGGTAATCATCGTCTTTTTTTCTTTTCGCCATCTTTTCCGTTACAAGGGTTGAAGCGGATAAACTAGTTGGCTATCTGATAAAATTGATTTCTTCACCTTTACAATGACCCGGACATGCTCGCGAGCCATTGGTTCCCGACCCGACCCACGGGTGACCCGTGACCCGTGAAATTTATCTTCAAAACTAATTTCTGTTTACTTTAAAATGACACAGTATTATTAAGAAATATCACAAGTATTTTAAAATCAGTTCCAAACTGATTTTTTTGAAAAAAAAATAATTTTCAGCTCAAAATTGTCTGGGAGCCATATGCCGTCACCGGAAGAGCCATATATGGCTCGCGAGCCATAGGTTCCCGACCGCTGCTCTAAGTTGAGGCTCTCTATTCGAATCCAGCACTCAGGGCTCATATCTGTAGATAAGTGGTTGGCTAAGTCATTCAATTTAATTGGTTCACCAGAGAGCAGAAGGAACTGCATCTGAATAAAGAAAGTACTGGTCAATTAAGACTTCGCTGGGGGGGGGCAAATCTTCACCCCCCACACCACATTGAAGTTGTTCACAAGGAAGCATGTTCTGTGTGGTGAAGAGGCTTCACACTCATTAGCTAAGAGAAACCCATGTTCCCTCCATTCTCACCAACTCTCCCAGACACCGCAGAGATATCTCAGAAAAACAGAGAGGAAAGAAAGAAAGGGGGATAGAGAGAGAGAACTGGGGAGAAGTACCAAGACACCGAGCTCGGGGGTAGTCGCGGATCAGGATGAATGTGAACAAGAGGAAAAATCAGAGGAACTGTTTAACCGTGCAGTGACACCCAAGAGCTAACAAGCTCTCACTGTTAAAACCAACAGTTCTCTCTTCTCTCTCTCTCATGCTCTCTCTCTCTGTCTCTCTCTCTCTGTCTCTCCCTCCCTCTCTCTCTCTCTGTGTCTCTCTCTCTCTCTGTCTCTCTCTCTCTCTCTCTGTGTCTCTCTCTCTCTGTGTCTCTCTGTCTCTGTGTGTCTCTCTCTGTCTCTCTCTCTCTCTCTCTCTCTCTCTCTCTCTCTCTGTGTCTCATTCTGTCTGTCTGTCTGTCTGTCTCTCTCTCTCTCTGTCTCTCTCTCTCTGTCTCTCTCTCTCTCTCTCTGTGTCTCTCTGTGTCTCTCTCTGTGTCTCATTCTGTCTGTCTGTCTGTCTGTCTGTCTGTCTGTCTCTCTCTCTCTCTGTCTCTGTGTCTCTCTCTGTCTCTCTGTGTCTCTCTGTGTCTCTCTGTGTCTCTCTCTCTCTGTCTCTCTCTCTCTCTGTCTCTCTCTCTCTGTCTCTCTGTGTCTCTGTCTCTCTGTCTGTCTGTCTCACACACACACACAACACAACACAATACACACACACAACACAACACACACACACAGCTCCGTGTATGTAATGCACAGAACACAAATGCATACTGCACTGCATGTTTAATGTATTTGTGCAAACAAACATACAAACACACATGACACACACACACACACACACGCACACACGCCATCATTCATCATTTGATGTCATTAGCTAGATGGTGCGCGGCCCCGGAGGGAGTGAATGTATTGACTCCTTCTGCGTGTAAAAGAAAACATCTGCTGGACTTTCCCCTTCTGGAGCATGCTGAAGTCCAGCCCTTCATCAAATCACGCCCCCGCTTTGTTTCAATGGACAACACTGAAATTACATAAAATCAAAAAAATCTTTTATCCTTTTTCGTATGTAAGCTATATTTAGGAGTGATCAGGCTGAGCTAGACTGTCATGCTGTACTTACCATGGTGTACATTTGGGGTCATGCTGTACTTACCATGGTGTACATTTGGGGTCATGCTGTACTTACCATGGTGTACATTTGGGGTCATGCTGTACTTACCATGGTGTACATTTGGGGTCATGCTGTACTTACCATGGTGTACATTTGGGGTCATGCTGTACTTACCATGGTGTACATTTGGGGTCTAAAATTCTGCGCTGCATCTCACTTAAATCGTGTTTTGCTGGCCATTCATGGGGCGCTGCTGTCTGCCTGGTACTGTCTGTCTGTTATAATAATTAGAAGTGGATCCAAATGCAGACACGGACAATGGATTCAAGTAACATGAAAAGGGGTGTATTGTAGGAATGAAGGCCGAATGAGGACAGCAGGACGGCACGGTGGCGCAGTGGTTAGCGCTGTCGCCTCACACCAAGAAGGTCCTGGGTTCGAACCCCGGGGTTGTCCAACCTTGGGGTTCATCCCACGTCGTCCCCTGTGTGGAGTTGGCGTGTTCACCCCGTGTCTGCGGTGGGGTTTCTCCGGGTGCTCCGGTTTCCCCCACCATCAAAAAGACATGCATGTTAGGGTTAGTACTCCTGTCTGTGCCCCTGACCGAGGCGTGGCGAGACGAACTGCAGTTGGTCCCCGGGCGCTGCACGGCGGCTGCCCACTGCCCCTAGCTACACAGCTAGGGTGGGTTAAAAGCAGAGCGTAATTTGCCTACGGGGATTAAGAGAGTATATCAAAATCAAATCAGATCATATCAGTAGGTGAGGCAGGAGGCAAAGAGGCGATGGCTGAGCTGAGCACGATGGTGGTTATCAGAGTAGAGCTGAGCAGGGCAGGCGGGACTGAGCATGGCTGGCTGAGGACAAACTCGGGGCATCAGTAAACCAGGCAGGCGGGGGGACCGTAGAGTAGTGATCCTGGAAACAGGGTAAATACATGTAAAGCAAACAAGAGGAGGAATAACTGATTCTGTCATTGCAGAGCGGGGGAGAGCGGGGGAGTACCACCGTAGTGGAATCAACGATCTGGCAGTGGGAGGACGGAGAATCGGGGCAGACACACTCATGAGTTGAGGAAAGGGAGGCATGCAGGCAGGGCGGGTAATGTGACTGAGGCGTGATCACGAGGGAGCCGGAGAGTGCTGGGGGAGGAAGCCACGCCCACACACACTCAGGCGATAACAGGAGACACCGGCCGCTAGCTGTTTCCGGCTCCAGCCGCTAGCTGTTTCCGGCTCCAGCCGCTAGCTGTTTCCGGCTCCAGCCGCTAGCTGTTTCCGGCTCCAGCCGCTAGCTGTTTCCGGCTCCAGCCGCTAGCTGTTTCCGGCTCCAGCCGCTAGCTGTTTCCGGCTCCCGCCTTCGTGAGATCGGTAACTGGCTGAAACCAAATGTTTTCCTTCCCTTAAATGAAGCTTCCCCACCCGACTGTACTTATGCCCATGTAGCTCGGGCAAATAAACAAGGTGGGGGTGTCAGCTTAATATATGTCTATTTTCAGTTTAACTTCTAGACTTGAATCTAAGGTCCAGTCTTTTGAGGCTCTTGTTCTTGGTCCATGTCCCTCAGCTATGAATAGACTCGGTTCAGTCCAGATTGGGATACTCTATCGAACTCCTGGCTCTTACTCATAATTTTTTGGAGAATTTGTCTCAGGCCTTGTTACTCACTCTGATGAGATTCTAATTCTTGGTGATTTTAATATTCATCTGAATAAGGCTGCTGATCCTCTGAGTAAAACCTTTCTGGTGCTTGTTGATACTTTTGGTTTGCTCGGTTTGTTCAAGAGTCGACTCTGCAGTGATAACACCCTTGATTTGGTTTCATCTAAAAGGATAGCTGATTCTCATCTGAATGTCTGGCAAACCACATCTGCTGTGTCAGATCATTTTCTCATTAAATTTAAAGCATTATTACTGTTAATGTTGGCACAGATGGAATTGCCACTTGCCAAATTGGTCCATCTACTGCTGCCAGCAGCGGCCTGAAGTCTTGGCTCCTTTCACTGTAGAGACTAACTCTGTTAAAAAACTTCACTAGTGACTTAAATGTGGCCCTCTCTAGTCTCCTCGATTCAGTTGCACCTCTCACTACCAGAGTTAGGCAACTAAAGAGGCCTACACCCTGGTCTAATGATGAGACACGTGCTCTTAAGCGGGTCTAGAGGAGACTGGAACGTAAATGGCGAAAATCAATATTGGACGTTTTTTACCTAACTTGGCATGAGTGTTTATTGAAATACAAGTGTGTTTTATCTGCTGCAAAAGCAGCGTATCTCTCTCACTTAATATTAATAAACATAACCTCAGAGTTTTCTTTGACACCGTAGCTAAATTTACTAAAACTCAGCCATCTATTAGCTGCGCACTATTCACGGCCCATGAGTTTCTAGACTTTTTCTGCAATAAGGTTGATGAGGTTAGAAACAAAATTAGTTCTTCAACTCCAGCTACTCCTGCAAATCCTGTCTTACCAAATTCACATCTATTCAATGAGTCAGTGATAGTCCCTGTTTTACAGCTTTTGAGACTAGCTCTCTTGATACTTCGACTAAGCTCATGTCAGCTTCTAAACCAACTACTTGCCTACTTCACCCTTTACCAGCAAAACCTTTTAAAGACCATCTGGGACAATGCCATCATCTCAGATATGGGACGATGGTGATGGTGATGGTGGTCGCCACCTGGACACTGCTTGGTATCCTCCTACTCATATTCGTCATATATTGTATAATTCCATTATAATTGTGTTATCCTCTTTAAATGTTGTATTGTGTAAATTGTGTAAACACAACATCCATTGCACGTTGTCCATCTTGGGAGAGAGATCCCTCCTCTGTTGCTCTCCCTGAGGTTTCTTCCTATTGTTCCTCCCTGTTAAAGGTTTTTAGGGAGGTGTTCCTCATCCGATGTGAGGGTCTAAGGACAGAATGTTGTGTTGCTGTAAAGCCCACCGAGGCAAATTTGTGATATTTGGCTACATAAGTAAAATGGACTTGACTTGAGACACCGGGGAAAAGGGAAACACAAGAAATACAGCTGGAGACATGGCCCTGGCTGTGATACTGTCTTCAAAACCCAGATAAGCAAGAGGGAGAAATTCCTGTGGGAGGCGAGAGTTGGTTCGACCCCCGTACTCCTGCAGAATGAAAAGAGACGGGCTTGCTGGAGGTTACAGGGCTGTGACTACTGAGCTGTGGCTGAATTACTCACATGGATGAGTTTACGGCCCTGATCTGGAAGATCACTCGCTAAGTCAGCACAGCCAATCAGAGCATCAGGTCAATATATGTACACACACAATGCGAACACAATGTGCACTCAAGATGTACACACTGATACACACTCATCTAACCCAAGCTGAGAGAGGAATTCAAGACTGGAAGCTGAATCGCACCTGTCTTATAAGGTGTGTGACATAGAAGGTGGAAGTTGTTTGTAGTGTGTGTGTGTGTGTGTGTGTGTGTGTGTGTGTGTGTGTGTCCTGTGATGGACAGGTCACCAGTCTATCACAGGACACAGACACAATGTATGTTTGTACGTATGTAGGTATGGATGGATGAATGGATGGATAGTGTCTACTACTACTACTACCACCACTACTACTACTACCACTACTACTACTACTACCACTACTACTACTACTACCACTACTACTACTACTACCACTACCACTACTACTACTACTACTACTACTATTTTCAACTGCTCCCGTTAGGGGGCGCCACAGCAGATCATCCGTTTCCATCTCTTCCTGTCCTCTGCATCTTCCTCTGTCACACCAGCCACCTGCATGTCCTCCCTCACCACATCCATAAACCTCCTCTTTGGCCTTCCTCTTCTCCTCTTCCCTGGCAGCTCCATATTCAGCATCCTTCTCCCAATATACCCAGCATCTCTCCTTGTCTCTCTTGCTTTGTCTCTAAACCGTCCAACCTGAGCTGTCCCTCTAATATCCTCATTCCTAATCCTGTCCTTCTTCATCACTCCCAGTGAAAATCTTATCATCTTCATCTCTGCCACCTCCAGCTCCACCTCCTGTCTTTTCATCAGTGCCACTGTCTCCAAACCATACAACATAGCTGGTCTCACCACCATCTTGTAAAGCTTCCCTTTAACTCTTGCTGGTACCCTTCTGTCACACATCACTCCTGACACTCTTCTCCACCCACTCCACCCTGCCTGCACTCTCTTCTTCACCTCTCTTCTGCACTCCCTGTTACTTTGGACAGTTGACCCCAAGTATTTAAACTCATATGTCTTCGTCACCTCCACTCCTTGCATCCTCACCATTCCACTGTCCTCCCTCTCATTCACGCATAGGTATTCCTACTCCTACTGACTTTCATTCCTCTTCTCTCCAGTGTAAAACCTCCACCTCTCCAGGCTCTCCTCCACCTGCACTCTACTCTCGCTACAGATCACAATGTCATCCGCAAACATCATAGCCCACAGAGACTCCTGCCTGATATCATCCGTCAACCTGTCCATCACCACTGCAAACAAGAAAGGGCTCAGAGCCGATCCTTGATGTAATCCCACCTCCACCTTGAACCCATCTGTCATTCCAACCACACACCTCACCACTGTCACACTGCCCTCCTACATATCCTGCACCACTCCTACATACTTCTCTGCAACTCTGACTTCCTCATATAACACCACACCACACAAAGTACCACACAAAGGATGGATACTGTATCTGATGAAATTAAAACTTTTATCTTTTTTTCTGCAGTTTTTCATTTTACTGAAATGCTTTGGCAGTATTGGTAATTTTCTTTCATGCCTATAAAGCTACTTGAAATTGAAAAGAATTGAAATAGAGAGAGAGCGAGAGAGCACTGTGATGTGTACATGTACATGAATTATGTCGGTCATGATATAATTGCGGTCTGATTTCTCCTGCTATTCTTGTCAGCTGTCACACGTAATCAGATTGGGGGCTTCATCCTGGTAAAAGAGAGCTTGAGGAGGAGAAGTCCAAACGAGGCCGTTTTCCCACCAGTTTCCCTGTTTTAATGGCACTGCAGGGAGCAGACTGTCATGGTGGGAGGGTGATCTCTTGCACAGAAACAGAGCAGAGAGTGTAATCAAATCCCTTAGTTTTGGTGTGTGGGTGCGGGTGCGTGTGCGTGTGCAGGCTCAGACTGGCAATTCTGGCAATGGAAGGTGGCAGCACGAATTCACGTTTGCGGCAGCCTCACCCAGTACCGTCCATTCAGTGTCTTTGCCCACGTATACGTGTAAGTTTCGTCTTCGTTTGATGGCTTGGAGAGCTGGCGCTAGATCGGCTGGGACAGCTTGGTCTGTGCATCCTGTGTGCCCAGGGACCCCGGCCCTGCCTGGAGCTCTGCCTGAAGAGGTAACATGAGGGCGGTCTGACCGGACGTGGAAGCGGGACAGGCTAAGATAACTGCTAGCCCATGCAGAACGGCAGTTCTGATGACACCGAGGGCGGTCTGACGGTGGCCTCTTCTGGGGTTGACTGTGTTTTTGGTGTCGTCGTGTGGAGTTACGTCCGTCTGTCTGTCAGACCATCCTCATAATTGTGGACATAACTTGATATGTACAATTTGAAACTTTTTACTCGTTTGCTGGTAGGTGCAGGTGAAAGTGTGTGGACAGTTGTGTGCATGTGGTGGACATCGTGGAAAATATGCCGTTGTCAACAGCACACGCCAACAAACAGGAAACTGGTAGGACCGCTGCAGTAGAAACCAGAAGTCAGAGGACTACAGTTATGCACAGAGCCTATTGGGTCTGTAGGGACGCCCGACCAAGCCGGAGGTAACACGGGGATTCGAATAGACCGCTATGCTACCGGATGCCCAGATCCTATTGGGTTTTTTTTGTTTTGTTTTGTTTTTTTTTTTTAGCAGCTGGCGGCGTCGTAACCCGCTCTCCTCAATTTCAGACACATTTCTAGATCATCATTAGGCTAGCCTGCATTAAGATATCATTAGGCTGGGCCTACATTAAGGTAGTCATCAGGCTAGGCCTACATTAAAATCATCAAGCTAGGCCTACATTAAGATCATCATCAGGCTAGGCCTACATTAAGATATCATTAGGCTAGGCCTACATTAAAATCATCATCAGGTTAGGCCTACATTAAGATATCACTAGGCTAGGCCTACATTAAGATCACCATCAGGCTAGGTCCACATTAAGGTCATCATCAGGCTAGGCCTACATTAAGATATCACTAGGCTAGGCCTACATTAAGATCATCATCAGGCTAGGTCTACATTAAGATCATCATCAGGCTAGGCCTACATTAAGATCATCATCAGGCTAGGTCTACATTAAGATCATCATCAGGCTAGGCCTACATTAAGATATCATTAGGCTAGGTCTACATTAAGATCATCAGGCTAGGCCTACATTAAGATCATCATCAGGCTAGGCCTACATTGAGATCATCATCAGGCTAGGCCTACATTAAGATATAACTAGGCTAGGCCCACATTAAGATCATCATCAGGCTAGGCCTACATTAAGATCATCATCAGGCTAGGTCTACATTAAGATCCTCATCAGGCTAGGCGTACATTAAGATATCATCAGGCTAGGTCTACATTAAGATATCGTCAGGCTAGGTCTACATTAAGATATCATCAGGCTAGGCCTACATTAAGATATCGTCAGGCTAGGTCTACATTAAGATATCATCAGGCTAGGCCTACATTAAGATCATCATCAGGCTAGGCCTACATTAAGATATCATCAGGCTAGGTCTACATTAAGATATCATCAGGCTAGGCCTACATTAAGATATCGTCAGGCTACGTCTACATTAAGATATCATCAGGCTAGGCCTACATTAAGATCATCATCAGGGTAGGCCTACATTAAGATATCATCAGGCTAGGTCTACATTAAGATCATCATCAGGCTAGGTCTACATTAAGATATCATCAGGCTAGGTCTACGTTAAGATATCATCAGGCTAGGCGTACATTAAGATCATCATCAGGCTAGGTCTACATTAAGATATCATCAGGCTAGGTCTACATTAAGATATCATCAGGCTAGGCCTACATTAAGATATCGTCAGGCTAGGTCTACATTAAGATATCATCAGGCTAGGCCTACATTAAGATATCGTCAGGCTAGGTCTACATGAAGATATCATCAGGCTAGGCCTACATTAAGATCATCATCAGGCTAGGCCTACATTAAGATATCATCAGGCTAGGTCTACATTAAGATATCATCAGGCTAGGCCTACATTAAGATATCGTCAGGCTAGGTCTACATTAAGATATCATCAGGCTAGGCCTACATTAAGATCATCAGGCTAGGCCTACATTAAGGAAAGCGTTTGTCCAGTGTGAAAAGTGAGTCTGGCTGTTTTGTCTCGTGATGACAGCATTGTATTGTGTCATAGACTGCATTCATGACATATGATCATGCCGTTGGTGTTTTGTTTAAGTTACAGGTTGTAGCATAACTGAGTTGGCTTGCTCATTTTCAAATGAATAAAATCCCAAGTGTGCCTCTTGGGGTTCCAACTTTACCCCTAGACTATTTCTTGCCCATTGCATTTTATGAAACCCTGTAGGTACAGCTGTTGTTGGAGTGACAACTTGATATCTATTGTTTAGCCTGTATGTTATAAATAGCCTGATACTGCTGTATGCAACTCATCAGTGTGTATGTTGGGGAAAACAGGGCCGGTCCAGATGAAAAGTTCCAGGGCCGAATTTTATTCCCAGTCCGACCGTGTGTGTGTGTGTGTGTGTGTGTGTGTGTGATAGGAGAACAGATTCTCTCTCTCTCTTCCTTTCATCAGCCTTCAGTGACAGAGCAGTGTACAGTCTGCAGGACTCTGGGTGTCTCAGACTGTCAGACTCCTCCGGTCGATACTCCAACGAGTCTTGGATCAAATGACCCTGAGATAATGAAGCCACAGTCCTCCGCCCGGCCCAGAGCCACGGTTTGACTGGCGTTATCTGCAGGGCTGGCCATATTAGATTTGCAAATAAACCCGTTAGCATCTGGACAGTGACTCATGGATCTGGCTAGCTGACGACTGGATCAGGTGATGTTCTTGAGGTTGCCATTGCATGTTTACGGCAGGACATCTTTATTTAAAGGAAGGCGTCCCAGTTTGGCTGCCATTTCACAGGCTCTTTAATACACCAGTACTTTTAAAAGAGCATTAGTACGGTCCAATATTATACAATGTACTACAGTCCAGGATCAGCTGCTATCTGCTGTGTACTGCCAGTTTTCTACCTGCCTCCTTATTCACACAGAAATGTAAAGAAAATCATTCAAGGTGAGGTTTTCTGTACCAGCACCGTGCAGAGCTGGTTATCCAGACATGAGGAGGGATTTTTCATTTCCCTGAGCCTGACTAGGCAGCACGGTGGCGAGGTGGTTAGTGCGGTCGCCTCACAGCAAGAAGGTCCTGGGTTCGAGCCCCGGGGTTGTCCAACCTTGGGGGTGGTCCTCTGTGTGGAGTTTGCATGTTCTCCTCGTGTCTGTGTGGGATTCCTCCGGGGTTTCCGGTTTCCTCCCACAGTCCAAAGACATGTAGGTCAGGTGACTCGGCCGTACTCAGTTGTCCCTAGATATGTGTGTGTGTGATGGTCTGGTGGCCTGTCCAGGGTGTCTGCTGCCCAATGACTGCTGGGATAGGCTCCAGCATCCCCGAGAGCAGGATAAGCGGTTTGGATAATGGATGGGTTGATGGATGAACCTGACTAACTCCATTCTGCCTTAAACCTATTTTATTCTGCTTTATTTCATTTTCGATTCCTCGGACCTAGCCACTTAAACCAATGGATCAGACAAAAACCAGCTGTTCGAATCCTGCTTTATCTCAGTTTGTCAGACCGGCCCATCATTCATTATCATGAACCCTGCTCAGATTCTAATGTTTAATGTTTACCTAACACATAGATTTTATATATGTGTGTGTGTGTATATATATATATATATATATATATATATATATATATATACACACTACCGTTCAAAAGTTTGGGATCACCCAAACAATTGCGTGTTTTCCATGAAAAGTCACACTTATTCACCACCATATGTTGTGAAATGAATAGAAAATAGAGTCAAGACATTGACAAGGTTAGAAATAATGATTTGTATTTGAAATAAGATTTTTTTTACATCAAACTTTGCTTTCGTCAAAGAATCCTCCATTTGCAGCAATTACAGCATTGCAGACCTTTGGCATTCTAGCTGTTAATTTGTTGAGGTAATCTGGAGAAATTGCACCCCACGCTTCCAGAAGCAGCTCCCACAAGTTGGATTGGTTGGATGGGCACTTCTTTGAGCAGATTGAGTTTCTGGAGCATCACATTTGTGGGGTCAATTAAACGCTCAAAATGGCCAGAAAAAGAGAACTTTCATCTGAAACTCGACAGTCTATTCTTGTTCTTAGAAATGAAGGCTATTCCATGCGAGAAATTGCTAAGAAATTGAAGATTTCCTACACCGGTGTGTACTACTCCCTTCAGAGGACAGCACAAACAGGCTCTAACAGGTACTATTTAATGAAGATGCCAGTTGGGGACCTGTGAGGCGTCTGTTTCTCAAACTAGAGACTCTAATGTACTTATCTTCTTGCTCAGTTGTGCAACGCGGCCTCCCACTTCTTTTTCTACTCTGGTTAGAGCCTGTTTGTGCTGTCCTCTGAAGGGAGTAGTACACACCGGTGTAGGAAATCTTCAATTTCTTAGCAATTTCTCACATGGAATAGCCTTCATTTCTAAGAACAAGAATAGACTGTCGAGTTTCAGATGAAAGTTCTCTTTTTCTGGCCATTTTGAGCGTTTAATTGACCCCACAAATGTGATGCTCCAGAAACTCAATCTGCTCAAAGAAGTGCCCATCCAACCAATCCAACTCGTGGGAGCTGCTTCTGGAAGCGTGGGGTGCAATTTCTCCAGATTACCTCAACAAATTAACAGCTAGAATGCCAAAGGTCTGCAATGCTGTAATTGCTGCAAATGGAGGATTCTTTGATGAAAGCAAAGTTTGATGTAAAAAAAGCTTATTTCAAATACAAATCATTATTTCTAACCTTGTCAATGTCTTGACTCTATTTTCTATTCATTTCACAACATATGGTGGTGAATAAGTGTGACTTTTCATGGAAAACACAAAATTGTTTGGGTGATCCCAAACTTTTGAACGGTAGTGTATATATAAACGCTATACCGTTGCTTTTTTTTAACACCGTCAATGGTGTTGATAAAAGTGCTCAACAACTGAGGAGCGGAATATTAAGATAGATGTAGGAAAAATAACTTTTTTCATATATATATATATATATATATATATATATATATAAAATCAAAGTTATGCAGCACTTTTCTAACACTCAAAGTTGCTTTACAATAAAGGGGGTGAAACAAGACAACAGATAAACACAACACAGACATACAGGGGTGGATGGGAAGGGGGAAAACATACAGGGGTGGATGGGAAGGGGGGCAAACATACAGGGGTAGATGGGAAGAGGGCAAACATACAGGGGTAGATGGGAAGGGGGGCAGACATACAGGGGTGAATGGGAAGGGGGCAGACATACAGGGGTGGATGGGAAGGGGGGCAGACATACAGGGGTGGATGGGAAGGGGGGCAAACATACAGGGGTAGATGGGAAGAGGGCAAACACGGGTAGATGGGAAGGGGGGCAGACATACAGGGGTGGATGGGAAGGGGGGCAGACATACAGGGGTGGATGGGAAGGGGGGCAAACATACAGGGGTGGATGGGAAGGGGGGCAGACATACAGGGGTGGATGGGAAGGGGAGCAGACATACAGGGGTGGATGGGAAGGGGGCAAACATACAGGGGTGGATGGGAAGGGGGGCAGACATACAGGGGTGGATGGGAAGGGGGAAAAACATACAGGGGTGGATGGAAAGGGGGGCTACGAGAGGGAGAAGTGGCAGCCACACACGACGCCAGCAGGACTCTCCCACTCAAACACACACAAAAGGGCAAGAACAACACAAAACAACAACACTGTAGACGTTGATGTTGTGTAGGGGTTTACTCCCGTATTCTATTCCTCTCCCGAGATATCCACTAGGTGGCACTATTTAACCCATAGCTGGGGGTGGTTCATGGGCAGCAGGGAATATCCACACACCGGTGGGCCTGCGTACCGCACGTCCAGGGGCCAGACCTCCCCCGAGTCCCTTGTAGTTCAGCCAGGGTCCAAGGTGTACCCAGTTACCGTGTGTCGCCACGAGGAGGCGCTACATAGGGCTTGCTGTTGGAGAGGCTGTGTACTGGCAGGGAGAGACTTACGTGCTCGGCTCTCCTGTTGGCATTTCTGCTAGCCAGTGGTGAAGGCTGAGAGTGACACGTGACAGACACACAACACCACACCAACACACTAGACGCTTCACAACAACCCCACTTCCTACACAACAATGTCAGACACACATATGTATATATATACATACATACACACACACACACAATATACACTGTTATTG
This sequence comes from Lampris incognitus, assembly GCF_029633865.1. NCBI lineage: Eukaryota > Metazoa > Chordata > Actinopteri > Lampriformes > Lampridae > Lampris > Lampris incognitus. The sequence continues at coordinate 146,382,257 of NC_079212.1, read as the reverse complement.
TAGGGCATCCAAAGGAGTTGAATCAAGTGCAACTGGACTTGGTATATATCCGTGAAGACGTTTCGCCTCTCATCCAAGAGGCTTCCTCAGTTCGTGCCTTCCTGACTAGACCAAGCTAGTCTGACTGGCTGGTGATGAAACTCAGATATTTATCCTCTAGGAGTCGTTGTCAGAGCTATAGATGTCCATGGCTCTTTGTGTCCCGATGTTTACCAACGCCCGTCGCTAACAGAGCCATAGATATGAGTGGCTCTGTTGTGTACCGATGTTTGGCCGCGCCCGTCGTTATCGGAGCTATTGATTTGCATTTGTTTAGCAGCGACGGTGGTTGGGGGTGTTAGTTTCTACTTCATTGTTCAGTGGTCATGAGAGTCGTTGGGAGCCGTTAGTGAGCGACTGTTGTTCTTGGAGGCTAGGCTTCTTGAGTCTCCTGGGTAGAGATGAAAGGACGGCATTGTAATTGGGAGATAGGTGGTGTCGCAGACCTCCTCCTCTGTTGAGGGATGGTTTTTCCAGTTTCACATAGATGGCTTCCTTCACCCCTCTTTCAAACCATCTACCTTCTCTGTCCAAAATGTGTACGTTGCTGTCCTGGAAGGAGTGTGTCTTCTCCTTTAGGTGTAGATAGACTGCTGAGTCTTGTCCTGAGGAGTTTGGCCTTCTGTGTTGGGCCATCCGTTTGTGTAGTGGTTGTTTGGTTTCTGCTATGTATAGGTCAGTGCAATCCTCATTGCATTGTACAGCATACACCATATGGCTTTTCCGGGTGTGTGGTACACGGTCTTTGGGATGAACCAGTCTTTGTCGGAGTGTGTTGCTGGGTTTGAAGTGTACCGGGATGCAGTATACTGTTAGCGACGGGCGTTGGTAAACATCAGGACACAAAGAGCCATGGACATCTATAGCTCTGATAACGACTCCTAGAGGATAAATATCCGAGTCTCATCACCAGCCAGCCAGACTAGCTTGGTCTAGTCAGAAAGGCACGAACTGATGAAGCCTCTCGGATGAGAGGCGAAACATCTTCACGGATATATACCAAGTCCAGATGCACTTGATTCAACTCCTTTGGATAACCATGACCTGGATGAATGAGAACATTCACAGACGTATTGTAGGGCAGTTGTCTCGAGGTGGCCGCTGGTGGCGCTCTGGCCATCCTTTAATCTTTGCAACACGCGCTGTGATTGGCTGAGAGCTTGTCACATGCTTGATGGGCGCCATGTTGCCTACCAATGTCTGGCTCTGTCGTCATGACGTTTCAAGGATTTTCCCTGCGTTTTCGACCCATTTCTCACCGATTTGTAGCAGTTGGAGGAGAAATGGTGTGCTGTGCGGCTTGGGGCTGTTCCGTTCGGCCGGGACAAGGCCGTATGATGCATCGATTTCCACAGGATGCACAAAAGAGGGCAGTTTGGACCGTGAAGATTCGCAGGCTGGGCTGGTCCCCCTCAGCTTATTCCTACTTGTGCTCGGGGAGTTCATTTCAGTGTTTAGGATTTTTCGATAAACTACCTTCCCTAGAGCAACCCCAGAGTCTGTTAGGTACTGATGTGTGGAAATCAGTTGTCTAGCACATCCAAGCCACGTGTAACCGCAGACAGAAGTTCAAGTTACGTCCACAATTCCGTCCATTTGTCCGCTCATCCTCATCATTGTGGACGTAACTTGATATGTACAACTTGAAACTTTTCACCCGTCTGCTGGTAGGTGCAGGTGAAAGTGTGTGGACAGTTGTGTGCATGTGGTGGACATTTATCCACGGTAAATCTTGCAGGCATTGCGAAAAATATGCCATTGTCAACAGCACACGCCAACAAACAGGAAACTGGAGTGACTGCTGTAGTAGAAACAGGAAGTCAGTGGACTACAGTTATGCACAGAGCCGACTGGAGACACATTATCTTGCAAGGTTCCCTACCTGTGATGGCTGCTTAGTTCTGATGTCGAGGACGTAGAAGTCTCTACCGCAGTAAGAGAACCCGGCTCCACTTCTCTCCCACAAGACACACCCACCCTGAACACAACGCGGAGACATTAATCTGAACCAGGACATGCAGGACACATCCCTGTAGACTAACAGAGCCGAGGGAGAAAGAATTCTGGGTTACATTATCATGCGTAGTATAATGTTTAGGTAGTACTGCGGGTCATAAATAAGACTATTTTAGTTGTGCCGTGGTCCTCATTGAATCTTTAATGATTTCTACTTTGGCACAGCGGCAGTCAGTCACACGTGGTTTCGGTTTCAGTTTTGGATCTCATTCCTGTTTAACCTCTAAATAAAGGTCAGGCTTCAAACTAGTAGGATGGGAAGAGACCAGTGAAGCCAAAGCCAGGAGAACGATGTCGCTCGCTGATTTGTGTTGAGACAAAATTGTAAACGTTGTAAACGTTAAAATAATACATATAAGGATATTTTGTTATTAAAAAGTTGATACTGGTTTCAAAGAACTGCAAAATGTGAAGGAGAAGTCTCGTCCCCATCAAGCAGCAGATGCTAGAAGGGGTGAAAAAGACGTGGCGTTGTGGCGGCGGTGGTCCCGGTGGAGTCCGGCCTTCACAGCTGCTGTGATCCTGATGAATCACTTCAACAAGACGCCCCGCTGTGAGGCCCTGAGAGAGTCTACCTCCACAACACCATGCATGTCCCTTCATCTGGCCGCCGACAGAGGGAGACTGGTGTGGTGTTGGAACAGCTTGGTCCGTGTTGCTTGGTTGTAGACGAAGACGGGTCAGAAACTCAGAACCACGTGGATACTGGGGTTTTCACAGTGCTCGTCGTTTGTGGCTATTAATCACAGCAACCTTACCAAGCCCGGCTGTACGGCTACTGTTGCCACATACATGGACAACAGAGGCCACACGTAACCAAGATGCTACTCTTGAGTTGAGAGGCCAAAAGAAAAACAGGAGCTTGTAGCGACCACGGATGGATAGACCCCCTGGCCCCTGGCTAACGGGTCAGATCCTTTGGTCGACTGGTTAGCGCGGTCGCCTGTGGTGCGGGAGACACGGGTTCGCGTCCCGGCTGTGGCGGGTCCTGGCTGCCCCCCCCCCCAAGTTCGCTGCATTGGTGTCAGAGGTGGGATGGTGAGACGCACCCCGGGCGTAGCGACCACGGACGGGTAGACCCACTGGCCCTTGGCTAACAGGTTGGACCCTTTGGTTGACCTGATAGCGTGGTCGCCTGTGGTGTGGGAGACACGGGTTCGCCTCCTGGCTGTGGCGGTCCCCGGCTGCCGCCCGAGTTCTCTGCAAGCTAAATAATGTGCGTCCACTCACAGCATGCAACTCAGAGAATACAAGGCACGGTCTGATGACCTTGCTTCTTTTGTGTCTAGGCAAGTATGTCTTGAAGGTACATTTCCTGATTTCGACTGTTCCAGTGTGAATGAAGGAACGGAGAATGAGTTGTGAGCTGTCTGGATGCATGCTCAGTAATCCAGGTAAGGAAGTCACAGAAGGTGAATCACTTCATCTGAACACAACGTTTAGTGGGGGAGCTGTGAACTGCTGCAGATTTACAGCTCTGTGTTTAAAAGGCCATCAGATCTCTTGATGGAGGACTCAGCCGTCGGCAGCCGGCTACTGTGGAGTTTTATTAGAAGTCGTGCTGCCGTGTGTCGGTTTGCCATCACACGGTTTATACTGTAATATTACTCAGAGGTCAAGACCCCGTAACGCCTACATAATACTCAAGTGAATGTGATGCTGTCTGGGGCAGTAGATTCATACGGGCCTGATGGGATGTGCAGGGCTGTACCATGTACATGTATGCCGAGTCACGCTTTTCCTCTCAGCAGTTCCCAGCGTAAAGTGTGCAGCTTGTTTGGACCAGAGACGTGCTGGGAAGAGCTGGCGGGTGAACTCTGTTGTCCTCCTCCAGGGATTTATGAGAAATCCTGATACGGATGAGTCTAATGCAGACCTCAGTCTGTCTGCCTGTCTTTTTATATCTCTGTCTGCCTCTCTGGCCGCCTCTTTATTTGCCTGTTTTTGTGGAACTTTGATGGAAAATCTATTCAACAACAAACTTTATGTAAGACATTGAGCTGTTTGTGTCGCTGTCTCAGTGAGCAGCGCCACGTAACCTGGCCATATTTCAGATAAATGGGAACTGAACAGCGTTACTGCCCGTTAAGACTTGACAGTAAGTACCGTTGTGGTATTGTTGCAGTTTCTGAACTGTTCAAACTCAGGCAGGATCCACTTTCCTTTTCATTCATCTGTCATGGTGACTGTAGGCTCCAGTAGGGGGCAGCACACACCAGTGACAGCTGTAACTACCCCTTTGTATAGCAGCAGGTAGTTCTACATTAAGGCATTAATATATTACCTAATATGTTCATATTAGGGACTTGGACTCTATAGTCTAGTGTGGTATAGTATAATGTAGTATAGAATAGCATGGTGTGATGGGGGAAGATGCAGAGGACAGCAAGAGATGGAAACGGATGATCTGCTGCGGCGCCCCCTAACGGGAGCAGCCGACAGTAGTAGTAGTAGTAGTAGTAGTAGAATAGAATAGCAAATACTTTGTCTACTTTTTGCCTACAATAGGCAGAAATGTGTCTTTGGCTTGCATGTAGGAAAAAAACGTATTAAAAGGGTACATGAAAACACATTTACATGAAAACACAACAGAAGATACATTAAAGGAGCACCGCGTAGTCGATGAGGAGGCCTGAATCTGGTTAAATAAATAGATACACGGTGCCGTGTGCTGAGGGAGCAGGCTGGCTTCAAAAAGTGGTCTCTCCAGCCATCTGAAGACCCACAAGTAGATAACCCAATGGAGAGGACAGTCATACTCGCTTCGAGTGACCGCCGATGATGAGTATAGTGTACTATAGTGTAATATAGTATAGTATAGCGTAGCGTAGTACAGTATAGTATAGTATAGTGTACTTTTTTTTAACTTTCTACTACTTTATTGATCCCCATGGGGAAATTCTTCCTCTGCATTTAACCCGTCCTAACTGTGTAGCTAGGAGCAGTGGGCAGGCGCCATGCAGCACCCGGGGACCACCTCCAGTTGGTCTTGCCATGCCTCGGTCAGGGGCACAGACAGGAGTGTTAACCCTAACGTGCATGTCTTTTTGATGGTGGGGGAAACCTCAGCACCCGGAGAAAACCCACCACAGACATGGGGAGAACATGCAAACTCCACACAGAGGATGACCTGGGATGACCCCCTAGGTTGGACAACCCCGGGGTTCGAACCCAGGACCTTCTTGCTGTGAGGCAACAGCGCTATCTGCTGTGCCACTGTGCCGCCAGTATAGTAATAGTATAGTGTAGTATAGTAATAGTGTAGTATAGTATAGTGTAGTATAGCATAGTATAGTATAAGTGTCGTATAGTATAGCATAGTGTAGTATAGTAATAGTGTAGTATAGTGTAGTATAGCAAAGTATAGTATAGTGTAGTATAGTATAGTAATAGCGAAGTATAGTATAGTAATAGTGTAGTATAGTATAGTTTATTGTAGTATAGTATAGTGTAGTATAGTATAGTAATAGGGTAGTATAGTATAGTGTATTGTAGTATAGTTTAGTATAGTATAGTGTAGTGTAGTATAGTGTAGTATAGTATAGTATAGAATAGTATAAACTGTGTTAGTGTGAAAGAGAAATTTCACTGATGGTTTTGTGTAGTGTAATCGGTACTGACTGGTAATGCTGTAGACGGAAGTAGTAAAGTACCTACTGTGTACTATGTTGACAGCAATCGGTGTTGTCCTGCTTTCAGTCTGTCCCACAGCGCCTACATGTACCGGAAGGCATTGCTAAGAAGAAGCTTGTGTATCGCCCTCCATAGAATCCTCTGTGCTGGTGTCGTGTGACATCATTCCCAGCATGGGAAGTGCAGCTTGGCTGTGAGAATGAGGATGTGTGGTTAGATCAGAGCATCAGAAACCCCGCCGGTGTGTCACCTTCGCTGCCGGCCCCGGGACCATCGGCTATCCCTGCTACCCCTGTTGAACACTGGGTGTCATGACTAAACAGGGTTAGGAAAGGAGGAGACGCCGCTACCAACAGGATAAAGGCAGACGTTGTTCGGGGGTCTGGTTCTGAGAGAAGACGTGTTCAGACAAGGTGTTCCGGTTTTGTTTTTTGCTTTCTAATGCAGCACCACTAGAATAAATAGAGTTAACCTTTTTTCTCAAAGGTCGTTTGCTAGGTACGGCATCTAGAAACCTGATCCTGGACCCTCCAGCTGGGGGATGATCTCGCCAACCAGTAAACCACCAGGCCACCCTATTGATGTGTGGGTGGATGGAAATAAATAATGGACTTAAACTCATTCATTAATCAATCACTGACAGCCAAGCCGCAATACAGAGCAGAAAGGATTCCCCCCCCCCCCCCCCCCCAGAATCAAATCTTTTCTGCCTTGCTGTTTTCTGACGTGCATGTATGAGTGTGTGGGTTTCAGCGGTGCTCATGTATCGGGCCAGACCATCAGACCAACCTCTGCTCAGATGGGGAGAGAGACCTGAGGATCTGGCTCCTGTCAAACCACCATGGAGCAAAGCCGGTTTATTCATCCTAAAACAGGGACGAGAGAGAGAGAGAGAGAGAGAGACAGACAGACAGACAGACAGACAGACAGACAGACAGACAGACACAGACACAGGATGTGGTTGTGGTTGTAACCTTTTGAGACAAGGTACAGTCCCTTAACGAGTTTTCCTTCCAGGGCTTCATACGTCCAATAACAACCATTAGAATACACGGCACGGTGGTGCAGTGGTTAGCACGGTCGCCTCACAGCAAGAAGGTCCTGGGTTCGAGACCCGGGGTAGTCCAGCCTTGGGGGTCGTCCCGGGTCGTCCTCTGTGTGGAGTTTGCATGTTGTCTGCGTGGGTTTCCTCCGGGGGCTCCGGTTTCCTCCCACAGTCCAAAGACATGTAGGTCAGGTGACTCAGCCGTACTACATTGTCCCTAGGGGTGTGTAAAGCCAAGTCAGTTTTATTTGTGTAGCCCAGTATCACAAATTACAGATGTGCCTCAGTGGGCTTAACAGCAACACAACATCCTGTCCTTAGACCCTCTCATCGGATAAGGAGCACCTCCCTAAAACAACAAAACCTTTAACAGGGAGAAAAAACAGGAGGCAAGCTCAGGGAGAGCAACAGAGGAGGAGCTCTCTCCCAAGACGCACAACGTGCCATGATGTTGTGTTTATGCAATTTACACAATACAGCATTGAAAGAGGATAACACAATTCTAATGAACTTATAAAATTTATGAAGAACATGATGAAGAGGATGCCAAGCAGCGTCCAGACGCCACCGGAACAGCCCAGCACCCGAGCCACGCGACCAGCGTCATCATGTAAAAAACAAATTATATGGATTTATAAAGATACAATGTGACGAGGGGAAGGGCGGGCAGCGTCCACGTGGCGACCACCATCACCACGGAGACCTGGGAGGAGGACCGACTGCACGTGCGCACAAGGGAGGCTCACATCACACCATTCACACACAGAAGAGGAGAAAGGAGGAGACGTCATTCAGAGATGGAGAAAAGACGTGAGAGAAGAGAACAGTTTCAGTAGTCATTAGCCATAATCAATTAAGTCATCAACGAGTCATAATCTATACTCTATAATCTACAGGCTATAATCTGGTGGGCAGAACAGTGGTTGGTAAATTCATTGAGACAGAAACCCAACCCACCATGCAGTCCAGGTTGTGAAGCACTCAACTTAAAGGCAACTAATTGTAGGGTAAGGCAAAAAGATGAGTTTTAAGTTTGGATTTAAAGACTCAACAGACTCTGATGGTCTGACGGCAGCAGGCAGGTTATTCCACAACAAGGGGGCCCGATAGGAAAAGGCCCTGCTGCCACCAGCTGACTTCTTTTTAACTTGGGGTACACACAGGAGCCCTGGGTTTTGAGAGTGGAGAGCTCGAGATGGCATGTAAGGTTTAAGGAGATCAGACAGGTAGGATGGAGCAAGCCCATTTAGGGTTTTACAAGTCAGCAGAAGCACCTTGTAGTCTGATCTAACATGGATAGGAAGCCAATGAAGGGAGGCAGGAATTGGTGTAATATGGTCAAATGTCCTAGTTTTAGTTAGGATTCTAGCTGCAGCAGCATTCTGAACCATCTGAAGACCTTTAGTACTAGCATGTGGCAGACCTGAGAACAGAACATTACAGTAATCAAGTCTGGATGAAACACATGCATGTATTAGAGTCTCTGCGTCAGCCATGGAGAGAAAAGACCGAATTTTAGCTGTGTTACATAAGTGAAAAAGGCAGTCTTGGTGATTTCTTTAATGTGCTTATCAGAGGAAAGGCTGGGATCAAACGTAACACCGAGACTTTTGACTGCCACACTTTGTGAAACCACAGATTTGTCGATTGTTATCGTTACTTGATCAAACTGGTGTCTGTGTCTAGCAGGGCCAATGACCAGTGTGTGTGTGTGTGTGTCGGCCCTGTGTGATTGACTGGCGGCCTGTCCAGGGTGTGTCCCCGCCTGCTGCCGAATGACTGCGGGGGGGGGGGGTAGGTTCCAGCATCCCCACCACCCTGACAGCAGGATAAGCAGCTTGGATGATGGATGGATGGTTGGTTGGTTGGATGGATGGATGGATGGATGGTTGGTTGGTTGGTTGGATGGATGGATGGATGGATGGTTGGATGGTTGGATGGATGGTTGGTTGGACGGATGGATGGATGGATGGATGGACGGATGGATGGTTGGTTGGACGGACGGATGGACGGATGGATGGACGGATGGATGGATGGATAGACGGATGGACGGTTGGTTGGACGGATGGATGGATGGATGGATGGATGGATGGATGGATGGATGGATGGATAGACGGTTGGTTGGACGGATGGATGGATGGTTGGATGGATGGATGGTTGGTTGGATGGATGGATGGATGGATGGATGGATGGATGGATGGATGGATGGACGGATGGATGGATGGACGGACGGACGGATGGATGGACGGACGGATGGATGGATGGATGGATGGACAGTTGGTTGGTTGGTTGGTTGGTTGGACGGACGGATGGATGGATGGATGGATGGATGGATGGATGGACGGATGGATGGATGGATGGATGGATGGATGGATGGATGGATGGACGGTTGGTTGGTTGGTTGGTTGGTTGGACGGACGGATGGATGGATGGATGGACGGATGGACGGATGGATGGATGGATGGACGGACGGATGGACGGATGGATGGATGGTTCGATGGTTGGTTGGTTGGTTGGTTGGATGGATGGATGGATGGATGGATGGATGGATGGATGGATGGAATACAGAATAAACAGTTTACTATGATGCACACCTGAGGGTGTTGTACCTGTAAAAAGGGAAAATGAAGAGAAAGAGATGGACGTGCTGCGTTTCCTTTGCTTCAGTGTATTGAATGAGAAACAAGAAACATGTTTACAGTAATGCACGTTTGCAGCACTCCAACACGGTGCAGTACAGTAGTGTCCCGCCAGAAAGACTAACTGCTATAGGCTTGTATATGCTGTTTAACCAACCCAAATCAATAAATCCATCAGCTGTTACAGTCTTTACCCAAAACAAATTATATTTTGACCTCTCTCTCAGACGGTTTTAACTACAGCACTTTATATTTTAATCATAGTTTTTTAACAGAGCGTGCATTATGTGTATTCCCATAAAAAAACTTTATAATGTAACAATCGAGAGATCATATTAATGGTCAACTTATTGCTTAGGAATGCATTTGAACTTTAAACTATTAGACTTCACATTCATAAAGGAAAACGATTAAAGCAGCAGCGTGGTGCATGGCGAGCACCAGATCTCCAGCAGCGAGCGTAAACACACGTGGAGCTCGGCTAACGATTGGCGTGTCTCACTGCACGGTATTAACTCAACTAGAAGACATAGTTCATGCACATCACCGAACTTAGTAGAGAGCATCCTGACCAGCTGCACCTCAGTAGACCAGAAAGCTCTGCAGCGGGTCGTCAAGGCGGCCCAGCATATCACCGGTACCCAGCTCCCAGCCATACAAGACATTTATCACAAACGCTGCCTTCGAAGGGGTCTGAGCATCAGCAGAGATCCCACCCACCCCAACCATGGACTGTTCTCCCCCTGCCCTCTGGGAGGCGCTACAGGAGCCTCAGAGCCCGCACTACCAGGCTCAAAAACAGCTTCTTTCCACAAGCTGTTGCCCACCTGAACCTGGATACCCACTGAATGTCTGTAGATATCTTTAAATATTTGGTACTCTTGCTCTTTTTAACTTATTTTAGCTTTTCATCTTCATGTGTGTATATCTTGTACTGTGTGTGGTCTTCATGTGTGTATATCTTGTACTGTGTGTGGTCTTCATGTGTGTATATCTTGTACTGTGTGTGGTCTTCATGTGTGTATATCTTGTACTGTGTGTGGTCTTCATGTGTGTATATCTTGTACTGTGTGTGGTCTTCATGTGTGTATATCTTGTACTGTGTGTGGTCTTCATGTGTGTATATCTTGTACTGTGTGTGGTCTTCATGTGTGTATATCTTGTACTGTGTGTGGTCTTCATGTGTGTATATCTTGTACTGTGTGTGGTCTTCATGTGTGTATATCTTATACTGTGTTTGGTCTTCATGTGTGTATATCTTGTACTGTGTGTGGTCTTCATGTGTGTATATCTTGTACTGTGTGTGGTCTTCATGTGTGTATATCTTGTACTGTGTGTGGTCTTCATGTGTGTATATCTTGTACTGTGTGTGGTCTTCATGTGTGTATATCTTGTACTGTGTGTGGTCTTCATGTGTGTATATCTTATACTGTGTTTGGTCTTCATGTGTGTATATCTTGTACTGTGTGTGGTCTTCATGTGTGTATATCTTGTACTGTGTGTGGTGTTCATGTGTGTATATCTTGTACTGTGTGTGGTCTTCATGTGTGTATATCTTGTACTTTGTGTGGTCTTCATGTGTGTATATCTTGTACTGTGTTTGGTCTTCATGTGTGTATATCTTGTACTGTGTGTGGTCTTCATGTGTGTATATCTTGTACTGTGTGTGGTCTTCATGTGTGTATATCTTGTACTGTGTGTGGTCTTCATGTGTGTATATCTTGTACTTTGTGTGGTCTTCATGTGTGTATATCTTGTACTGTGTTTGGTCTTCATGTGTGTATATCTTGTACTGTGTTTGTCTGTGTGTCTTGCACTGTTTGGTGAAGCCACAGCCCTCATTTCATTTTTAACATGTGCCTGCAGATTGTTTTCAATGACAATAAACTGAATGAATTGAACTGAATTATAAAGTATACCCACTGCTTACTTGATACATGCACAAGAACGGTGGCATAGCTAGGAACATTACCTTTAACGGGGTAAATGAAGAGAAAGAGACGGACATGTTGCTCTTCCTTTGCTTCAGTGTTGGCGGAGTTGGCAGCGGCCTCGCCCAGTACCGGTGTGGGAAGATGGCGGCGCGACCGTAACGTTTGCGGCGGCCTCACCCAGTGCCGTCCATGCAGTGTCTCCGTCCGCGTCCGGGTTTGTGTCTTCGTCTGCTGGCTGGGGGCGCTGGCGCTGGATCGGCTGGGGGAGCTTGGTCTGCGGTGTCCTGTGGGCCCGGGGACCGCGGCCCTGCCCGGAGCTGCGCCCGAAGAGGAAGCACTGGGGGCGGTCGGACAGGACGCGGAAGCGGGGCAGGCTAAGCTAACTGCTAGCCCATGCTGACTTCTGACAGTCATCCTGGGTGGCGTTCCTTCTCTTGGACAATGAATTTAAAAAACTTTTTTTTAATATGTTGGTTACATGGCCTGGCGGCCTGTCCAGGGTGTCTCCCCGCCTGCCGCCCAGTGGCTGCTGGGATAGGCTCCAGCATCCCCGCCACCCCGAGAGCAGGATAAGCAGTTAAGCTAAAGGATGGATGGAGGGGTTATATGTGTTTTGTAGTTGGGTTTTATATATATATATAGTTTGGATATGCGTTCTTGTAGGTTTTGGGTGTGTCTTTGTCATGGTGTTGCGCTGCTGTGGGCTTGGGAAACGATATTTCATCTGATTCCTGATTCAACGTATTGAACGAGGAAAAGTCCGCGCATTGCCCCCCCGTGGCCATCCAAGGCATTACCAATCAAGCGATGAACCGTTCACCCAAAACAAGTCGATCTCAGATTAAATCTAAAGTACTGTCACAACGGCTTCTTGCTGTGGTCACACATTCATCTAACTACACACACACACACAACACACACACACACACACACGAGTAGAGAGGGTATCGCTAACTGACCTTTTGCCCCGCCCACCTTGGTTACTGTTGCTAAGTTAGACAAAGCTTCCGGGAGTGCATTTCCGCCGTAATGGCCCACTGAAAACACCTGCTGGTTTAATTGGCTTACTTCTGCGTCAGTCATGCATGTGTTCATGTCGTCTCTGTGGAAAGAAGCGTCTCGGCTGCCGTACAGTAAGTCAGCGTTGTGTGAAGTTTCAGGAAACGAGTGAAACGCCATGAGTAATGTTTCCGGTGCGTGGCTAACGGCCATGGCTGCCGCCTACGATGCTAACGCGAAGATGCTAACGCTAACGTCTCTCCTCCACAGACTTAATTCTACAGTCTGTCTGTGCCTCTTTTTGCGCCAGGTGTCTGAGATGTCCCGTAGATGTTGCCAGCGGGGCGTTCAGTCCGCCGTGGAGTGTTCAGTCCGCCGTGGAGCCTTCAGTCCGTGTTCAGTCCGCCGTGGAGTGTTCAGTCCCGTGTTCTGTCCGCCGTGGAGCGTTCAGTCCGCCGTGGAGCGTTCAGTCCGTGTTCAGTCCGCTGTGGAGTGTTCAGCCCGTGTTCAGTCCGTCGTGGAGTGTTCAGTCCCGTGTTCTGTCCGCCGTGGAGTGTTCAGTCCGTGTTCAGTCCGCAGTGGAGTGTTCAGTCCGTGTTCAGTCCGCTGTGGAGCGTTCAGTCCGCCGTGGAGTGTTCAGTCCCGTGTTCTGTCCACCGTGGAGTGTTCAGTCCGTGTTCAGTCCGCTGTGGAGTGTTCAGCCCGTGTTCAGTCCGTCGTGGAGTGTTCAGTCCCGTGTTCTGTCCGCCGTGGAGTGTTCAGTCCGTGTTCTGTCCGCCGTGGAGCGTTCAGTCCGCCGTGGAGTGTTCAGTCCGTGTTCAGTCCGCTGCGGAGTGTTCAGCCCGTGTTCTGTCCGCCGTGGAGTGTTCAGTCCGTGTTCTGTCCGCCGTGGAGCGTTCAGTCCGCCGTGGAGTGTTCAGTCCGTGTTCAGTCCGCTGCGGAGTGTTCAGCCCGTGTTCAGTCCGCCGTGGAGTGTTCAGTCCGTGTTCAGTCCGCAGTGGAGTGTTCAGTCCGTGTTCAGTCCGCCGTGGAGCGGTCAGTCCGCCGTGGAGTGTTCAGTCCGTGTTCAGTCCGCCGTGGAGTGTTCTGTCCGCCGTGGAGCGTTCAGTCCGCTGTGGAGTGTTCAGTCCGTGTTCAGTCCGCTGTGGAGTGTTCAGTCCGTGTTCAGTCCGCCGTGGAGTGTTCAGTCCGTGTTCAGTCCGCCGTGGAGTGTTCAGTCCGTGTTCAGTCCGCCGTGGAGCGTTCTAGGTACACGGTAGAACGTGCATGGCCTCTTCTGTACTGTGTGACGTGCAAGACGGGCTGACGGACGTCGCAGCAGTCGCTGTGCGCACGAGTCCGCTAGCCGGTGGGTGGTTTTTCAAGGTTGTGGTCTTCATAGTCCACTTTTTTAGTGTACTCCATTAAAACGTTAGTAGTATGGGAAAATGCATTGTAGTAAAAATGCCGGGATGTGTCTGGCCTGCTGCTCTCACCGAAAAATCCAATATGAATCGATTGAACAATTCCAGAAGAAAATGGCGGCTTTGCGTTGTGACCATGGGAATACACGACGTGCGAGGCGTTACTGCTGCCCATCACTGCTGCTGGTGAACTGCGGATGGCGGGCTAGATCTGCACCGCATACTCAACACGTTTTACTGGTGAACTGAGGATGGCGTGCAAGATCTGCACCGTATACTCAACACGTTTTACTGGTGAACTGCGGATGGTGTGCTGGATCTGCACCGCATACTCAACACGTTTTACTGGTGAACCGAGGATGGCGTGCTAGATCTGCACCGCATACTCAACACGTTTTAGTGGTGAACCGAGGATGGCGTGCTAGATCTGCACCGCATACTCAACACGTTTTACTGGTGAACCGAGGATGGCGTGCTAGATCTGCACCGCATACTCAACACGTTTTACTGGTGAACTGAGGATGGCGTGCAAGATCTGCAGCGCATACTCAACACGTTTTACTGGTGAACTGAGGATGGCGTGCTAGATCTGAACCGCATACTAAACACATTATAGTGGTGAACCGAGGATGGCGTGCTAGATCTGCGCTGCATACTCAACACGTTTTACTGGTGAACTGAGGATGGCGTGCTAGATCTGCACCGCATACTAAACACATTATAGTGGTGAACCGAGGATGGCGTGCTAGATCTGCACCGCATACTCAACACGTTTTACTGGTGAACTGCGGATGGTGTGCTGGATCTGCACCGCATACTCAACACGTTTTACTGGTGAACCGAGGATGGCGTGCTAGATCTGCACCGCATACTCAACACGTTTTAGTGGTGAACTGAGGATGGCGTGCTAGATCTGCACCGCATACTCAACACGTTTTACTGGTGAACCGAGGATGGCGTGCTAGATCTGCACCGCATACTCAACACGTTTTACTGGTGAACCGAGGATGGCGTGCTAGAGCTGCACCGCATACTCAACACATTATAGTGGTAATCCGAGGGTGGCGTGCTAGATCTGCACCGCATACTCAACACGTTTTACTGGTGAACTGAGGATGGCGTGCTAGATCTGCACCGCATACTCAACACATTATACTGGTGAACTGAGGATGGCGTGCTAGATCTGCACCGCATACTCAACACATTATACTGGTGAACTGAGGATGGCGTGCTAGATCTGCACCGCATACTCAACACGTTTTAGTGGTGAACTGAGGATGGCGTGCTAGATCTGCACCGCATACTCAACACGTTTTAGTGGTGAACTGAGGATGGCGTGCTAGATCTGCACCGCATACTAAACACATTATAGTGGTGAACTGAGGATGGCGTGCTAGATCTGCACCACATACTCAACACGTTTTAGTGGTGAACTGAGGATGGCGTGCTAGATCTGCACCGCATACTCAACATGTTTTACTGGTGAACCGAGGATGGCGTGCTAGATCTGCACCGCATACTCAACACGTTTTAGTGGTGAACTGAGGATGGCCTGCTAGAGCTGCACCGCATACTCAACACGTTTTAGTGGTGAACTGAGGATTGCGTGCTAGATCTGCACCGCATACTAAACACATTATAGTGGTGAACTGAGGATGGCGTGCTAGATCTGCACCACATACTCAACACGTTTTAGTGGTGAACTGAGGATGGCGTGCTAGATCTGCGCCACATACTCAACACATTTTACTGGTGAATTGCGGATAGCGTGCTAGATCTAAACACATCTTCATAGGCAGTAAGTAAATAGTATTTACTAGTACTGTCCAATCTGGATTTTAATGAAGCTCACTGTGCGTGCGTGTCACATGTTCATCCTATCCCTTACAAAAGGTAGTTTATTCAAGTGTACTATTAGTATACTTATTTTAAACTAAAAACCAGTGAGTATACTTTCAGTTGACATTTTAAGTACTTATCAGAGATATGCTGCACAAAATTAAACTACTAGTACATATACTTGAACTTGAAGTTTACTTACCTTTACTTAATAAACTTCAAGTATACTATTTTTGTAAGGGATCTACAGGTGTGGACATGCTTGCCATTTGTGGGATGGGTCACCGTGTCTGATTCTGTAGAACAAGACCTCCTCACACCTGTAGCTTTTTTTTGTAATCCAGTGTAACGGGTGTGGGTAGGGCATGAAAAGCGACTACGCAAGGGGTTGTTTTCCAGCATTTATTCCCTCCTGCGGAAGACAAACACAACACATTGTGGTATCTCCTCTGCACCTCTGCTCCTCATCAATGCAGTACGGCACTGTCAGATTTCATTCTCGCACAGGCCCTGTGATGGACTGGTGGCCTGTCCAGGGTGTCCCCCCGCCTGCCGCCCAATGACTGCTGGGATAGGCTCCAGCATCCCCGCCACCCTGAGAGCAGGATAAGCTGTTCGGATAATGGATGGATGGATGGATTATCGCAACAAAGTTTTAACTCGTTCCTCTTCAAAATTTAAATTGAACCATGAAAAATATACAAAAAGAAAAACAGTGCCACCCGGTGGGCAAAGTAAAAGGTGCATGGTGCTGGGTCACTAAACAACGAAAATTGTAACATTTAACAAGGAAAACGCATACCTGCAGAAGACAAACATGACACATTTTAATGAAGGCACAGTCACTGCAGCAATGCATTTCATGGCCTTGAGGTGACAAGCTTCTAAGTCATTGAGTACTGCATGTGTTGAGCATCCATCCATCCATCCATCCATCCATCCATCCATTATCTGAACTGCTGAGCATGTGGAAGTGAAATAATCAGGGGCAGGCAGAGCTCGAGGAGCTTGTCCTCTCATCAGTCAGTCATGGATGGTGCCATTTTCTCAGGCAGATTGAAAAACATTATAGATGCTGGAATTGGACTCAAAATTACGGGGCCACAGCAACACACCTGGATGGCCTGTGGGGGAAACACTTGTCAGTCTCGTTGGGACCTGTATGCTCAAGATGGTTCTGTTCCTGAAAACTGGATAATGTAAGCGTACATTGATTCATGGTTTTTATTTATTTTTACTTTTCAAAATTGATGAGCTGTACCGTTTGCACGGTGGTGCAGTGGTTAGCGCGGTCGCCTCACGGCAAGAAGGTGCTGGGTTCGAGCCCCGGGGTAGTCCAACCTTGGGGGTCGTCCCGGGTCATCCTCTGTGTGGCGTTTGCATGTTCTCCCCGTGTCTGCGTAGGTTTCCTCTGGGGGTTCTGGTTTCCTCCCACAGTCCAAAGACATGTAGGTCAGGTGACTCGGCCGTACTAAATTGCCCCTTGGTGTGTGTGTGTGTGTGTGTGTGTGTGTGCGTGTGTGTGTGTGTGTGTGTGAGAGTGAGTGAGTGAGCCCTGTGATGGACTGGCGGCCTGTCCAGGGTGTCTCCCCACCTGCTGCCCAATGCCTGCTGGGATAGGCTCCAGCATCCTGCGACCCTGACAGCAGGATAAGCAGCTTGGATGATGGATGAAAAGAAAAAAAAGACCTCATGTACTTGACCTTCTCTCTGAAGGTAGTTTGAAAGCAAAGTGTGACCATATTTCTCTTTTCTTGTCTTCTGCAGGGCCAAAGTGTTTCGTGGGAAGAAGGTTCTAGGGGAATACGACATCAGACTTGAACAGGTAGGACTACTGTTGATGGAACAACCCTCTGATCTGATCCAGCAGTCTTTCATACTGGCTTGAAAGGCACCGAGGCGGACCTCATACGTAGTGTGTGTGTGTGTGTCTGTGTCTGTGTCTGTGTGATGTGGAAATTGGTGAGTATTCCATGCAGAACAAAGTGAGCAGGCGTAGGTGTTTGTTAGAAACTGTTGTTAGTTTGCCTGTCACTAACTGGCTAACAATTAACACAACACATAACCAGCAAGTAACAGAAAAACATTTTACACCTCTATCTACTTACCTGAATGTCTGTCTGTCTGTCTGTCTGTCTGTCTACGTGTGTGTGTGTGTGTGTGTGTGTGTGTGTGTGTGTGTGTGTGTGTGTGTGTGACTTGGGTGTTGGAATCCTGTGTGACTGGAGGGAATCTGCTGGGTCATTCTGGAAACTTGTTTACCATTTTCATCTTCAGGGAAAACCCACGTTGGGTCTGATGTGAGATAAACCACATGTTGTGTAAAAACAGATGGCTGTGTGTATTGAACAGGCGGGCTGTGTAGGAGTGGTGCACACTGAGTTGTGTAGAAGCGTCTGAACACGCAACACGTTACCTTTATAGTGCTGTATGTCAGCACATGAGATTATGTACTTTGTATAGGGGTGTGTATAAATCATTACAAATGTCCCCAGACTCACAATGATGCTGTGGAAGCTGAACTCACACCCATGATGAATCTCAACAACATCTTACATGCACACCTCCACATCATGACCCCATCTCATTATGTCACCGGTCTTCACACTAAAAGAGATTCTGTCACTTGCTGCTACTACTACCCCTACCACTACTACTGCTACTGCTACTGCTACTTACAGCTACCACTGCTACTACTACTACCGCTGCTACCACTATTACTGCTACTACTGCTGCTACTATTACTACTGCTACTACTACTTACTACTGCTACTACTACTACTTACTACTACTGCTACTTACTACTACTACTACTACTACTTACTACTACTGCTACTTACTACTGCTACTGCTATTTACTACTACTGCTACTTACTACTACTGCTACTACTACTACTACTACTGCTGCCACTACTACTACTGCTACTGCTGCTACTACTACTACTATTACTACTGTCGGCTGCTCCAGTTAGGGGGCGCCACAGTGGGTCATCCGTTTTCATCTCTTCCTGTCTTCTGCATCTTCCTCTATCCCACCAGCCAGCTGCATGTCCTCCCTCACCACATCCATAAACCTCCTCTTTGGCCTTCCTCTTCTCCTCTTCCCTGGCAGCTCCATGTTCAGCATCCTTCTCCCAATATACCCAGCATCTCTCCTCCACACATGTCCAAACCATCTCAATCTTGTCTCTCTTGCTTTGTCTCCAAACCGTCAAACCTGAGCTGTCCCTCTAATATACTCGGTAGTAATCCTGTCCTCCATCACTCCCAATGAAAATCTTATCTTCATCTCTGCCACCTCCAGCTCCACCTCCTGTCTTTTCATCAGCACCACTGTCTCCAAACAGTAGCTGGTCTCACTACCATCTTGTAAACCTTCCCTTTAACTCTTGCTGGTACCCCTCTGTCACAAATCGTTCCTGACACTCTTCTCCACCCACTCCACCCTGCCTGCACTCTCTTCTTCACCTCTCTTCTGCACTCCCCGTTACTTTAGACATTTGACCCCAAGTATTTAAAGTCATATGCCTTCATCACCTCTACTCCTTGCATCCTCACCATTCCACTGTCCTCCCTCTCATTCACGCATAGGTATTCTGTCTTGCTCCTACTGATTTTCATTCCTCTTCTCTCCAGTGCATACCTCCACCTCTCCAGGCTCTCCTCCACCTGCACCCTACTCTCACTACAGATCACAATTTCATCCGCAAACATCATAGCCCATGGAGACTCCTCCCTGATCTCATCCGTCAACCCGTCCATCACCATTGCAAACAGGAAAGGGCTCAGAGCCGATCCTTGATGTAATCCCACCTCCACCTTGAACCCATCTGTCATTCCAACCGCACACCTCACCACTGTCACACTGCCCTCATACATATCCTGCACCACTCCTACATACTTCTCTGCCACTCGACTTCCTCATACAATACCACACCTCCTCTCTCGGCATCCTGTCGTATGCTTTCTCTAAATCCACAAAAATAATGTCCGTTCTGTCAATGAAATTTCTGTAAATAAGACCAGATGTTTACTCACTTTGACTCCAACACTGAATCCCGGGTCAGTTGTCCTGCAGTTATCTGCTGTCACATGTCCCGTGTTTTGGTTTTTACGCTTTTATTTGTGCTTGGAAACAGCAAACTTACTCATGATGTGGTTTACACTGACCAGAACTTTCCTTCATAACAAACAACTCATTTGACAAATTTGACTTCTTCCGGGGCGTGGGGGTACGGGAGGTACATGCCCCTGGACTTCCCCAGGCTCACTCACATCTTTGTTTGCGGGTTTTGTTTTGGTCTGTTTGAAACTAAGGTGTCAATTGTGTGTGTGTGTGTGTGTGTGTGTGTGTGTGTGTACGTGTGTGAATCTGATGCGTTCTTTGTTTGTCCAGGCCGAGTTCTCAGAGATTAACCTCGTCTCTCATTCCAATGGGAACTGTAATGTGGATATGCAGGTCATCCGTAATGGAACCAAAGTGGTCAGGTAAAAACCACACACACACACACACACACACACACACACACACACACACACACACACACACACACACACACACACACACTCTCCAATGTCAATTGTAAGGAAAATGTACAGTGATTAAACAGAACCATTAAGCCCTCTGCCCACAGCCAACAAAACCAACAGGAAATGAAAAAGTCAGACTAATTATCCTCATCCTTTCCTGTAATTATGGTTTAACAAGGATTTTTTCAGACACCCACACGTGCACGTGCACACACACACACACACACACACACACACACACACACACACACAAAAGCAGTTATACATGCACACACACTTACGCATATACGCTTTTTTCCGGCTACTTGGTGCATGGACGTCACTGCCAGTTATTTCCAGCTTCCGCCTTCCTGAGATCGATAGCTGCTGTTTATTCTCTTACTATTTTTTCTCTGTATTTTGCCCTAATCTCTTCATTTGTTCTACTGATTTAGCTATTTTCTGTGCTTAGTTCACTTATCACTTCATTCTCTAGTTTTCTTTCTCAAATGACTCTTGTGTTTAGTAGGCAGCCTCTCATTCCTAGTTTGTTACTAGCTTTGCGCTTAGCCTAGCTTAGCAGTTAGCTCTATTGCATTTGCAGTCAAAGCAGCCTCGTTAAAACAATGGTGTGTAGTGGCTGTTCCGCAGTTACAGATAGGTTGTCTCTACTAGAGAGACGTGTCCGTGAGTTAGAGCAGCTTCTTTCGGCTAGGATTACGTTAGATGTGACGGGCCCTCCACATAGCCTTAGCCCCGGGCGTGACAGCAGACCTGCTATTGTTAGCACTAGCTCAGCCTCATCGGCAGATGCAGCAGAGTTTGTCTCCGTTTACTGGCGTGGGATGGCTCGTAAGAGCAAGCCACCGGTCATGTGGCCTGGTCTGCAGTCACCTCTCCCGACTACAAACCGGTTTTCGCCGCTCACCAGCCCTGCCTCAACCAGACTATGCAGCAGTTTCCATTCCTCAGGCTGTGAGGGTCCTCAACAGCCTGAACACTTGGACCTTCCATAAAATGACTTTTTGACCTTCTCACTCACTGTCCGTGTCAGGTGTGCTTGTAGTGTTTAGGTCTGTGAAGCAATATTTGTTTTTAATGCACTTTTTGTTTTTAATATTTATTGCGTGTTATTCGTTTTTATGTGGCACTGTGGTCCATGTGAAACAATTTTGTTACCTTGTATGTATGAGACACGCATGTCTCATACATGCAATGACAATAAAAGCAGTCTAAGTCTGTTGGTAGTCCTACCGGCCAGCGTGCTTCTCCCACTCCTGTCGACAGAGTAGCGCAATGCACGCTAGTGATAGGAGACTCCATTACCCACAATATCAAATTAGCTTCACCAGCCTTGGTTCACAGTCTCCAACAGGAAGATGTGTCGGCATCAATTAATTGTCCCTTACCCGTGAGGGTTAATGATGAGATGTACAGTAGGCTCACCTCAATGGACCTCTGGCTAGCTCGTTACTGTAATGAGCAGGGATTCGGCTTTGTTGATAACTGGCCTTCTTTCTGGGGCTGCCCTTACCTGCTGAAAGTGGACGGCATTCACCCTACTGGGCACAGCACCGCTCTTTTGTCTAGCATTATAGATAGCTGTCTATGTTTAGTTTGACACTGGGGATTTATCATTCAGCAGGTTGCAGGTGATTAGAGAGCCTGCTAGGTTTAAACCTAGTGCGGATATGGAGTCAAGTACATTAATTAATATTTAGTCAGGGAATTTCTCAGACTGACAGCTTGATCTATAACATTGAGACCGTCTCCCTACCCTGTTGTATTGCTCCCAAGCTCTCCTCTCCTAAATGTGTGAATCACAATAATCTAATAATCCTTCCTACCACTGGTGGTGGTGAAATGTGCAACAAAGTATCTAATAAACTACAGAATCAAATATGTAATATTATCAAAAGTATGACCACATATTGTCCAAGGCATTGCAAAAAACATGAGCTTAAATACAAGAAATAAACCCTGAATTTGAGGGGAAACGTACTTAATACTAGTGAAATTATCTGTCCATGCAGCAAGACAATTTTACTTGACAAGAAATCTTAAAATAAGTTGGTTCCAGTCTGGAAATAAGCAGGCTCGGATGAGTGTTCAAAGGCTTGAAATAAGAAGAAATTGCTGGTTTATAGGTCAAATTACTTAACATCAGACTTGCTACAGCACAGAAATAAGTGAAATACACCGAATATTAGCAAATAATTATTTTTTTTAATTTCTGATTTTTTTCCCTTTTTCTCCCAATTTAGTGGCCAATCACTCCCTATTCTAGTTCAAACACCCACCCTCGTACTGTATGCGTTCGCCAACTGCCAATTATTGCTGCTTCATCCAATCCGGCCATAGTCGGATCTGATGAGACCGAGGCACGAACCCCGGTCCCCAGTGGGCAACTGCATCGACACAAAGCCGACGCTTAGACCGCTACATCACCGAGTCAGGGGAGGGTGCCCAAGACACAGCCAATCCTAAACCATACATGTCAGAGCAGCTGGATGCTGTAAAAAAAAATCAAGAGCTGTAAAGATTGCTACTAAATTGATGGGAGTTGAAAAATAATACTAGTGGAGTGTGCTTATCCCGTTACTTGAAACAGGTTGGCTCATCTTGAAATACGTAGGCCCAAACTTAAAACTAGTCCTTAATCCCGGAGCACGCATCTTAAAACAGGAAACTGGATTTTACTGAAATCACAACAGGACAAGTGACATTTCTGTCAATATTTATTGACAACTCTTTCCAGGTTTGAGCAGTGAAAATCAAAGTGTACTTTCATTTCCTGATAGGTGAAGCATGTTGAGCCATTGAATAAAAATGTGTGTGTGTGTGTATATATATATATATATATATATATATATATATATAAAAGCCTTGTGTCATTCTTAAATCAAGCAGTTGAACGTGAGTGTGTGTCACTGAATCTTGAAACAAGGTGTTTTGGTGGAAGAGAATGGTACAAGTTGCTACGCTAGCTAATGTCACTTGTTTTAACAATAAATTGCTCAACTGTAACATTTCCTGACTAATTGAGGCATAAAAGACATATTCATGATCAGTTTAAGAATATACCATGAATTCAAAGATAGAAACTAGTAAATAACTTTTAAAACAAGATAATTAATCTCATATTTCCTGATCGAAGATTTAAAGTCTTGGCAAGCACAGAAGAATTTGCAGTAAGGTGTCTAATTCCAATTAATATTTCACCTATCGGTAGCTTTGAAGTTCTGCCTACTACTGATCACTTCCACAAGATGCTGAAATTTGGTTTCATAAATATCAGATCACTGTCTACCAAAGCCTTGCGAATAAATGATCTGATTCTTGAACATAGTTTCGATATGATTGGGTTATGTGAAACATGGCTGAAACCAAATGTTTTCCTTCCCTTAAATGAAGCTTCCCCACCCGACTGTACTTGTGCCCATGTAGCTCGGGCAAATAAACAAGGTGGGGGTGTCCGCTTAATATATGTCTGTTTTCAGTTTAACTTCTAGACTTGAATCTAAGGTCCAGTCTTTTGAGGCTCTTGTTCTTGGTCCATGTCCCTCAGCTATGAATAGACTCGGTTCAGTCCATATTGTGATACTCTATCGAACTCCTGGCTCTTACTCATAATTTTTTGGAGAATTTGTCTCAGGCCTTGTTACTCACTCTGATGAGATTCTAATTCTTGGTGATTTTAATATTCATCTGAATAAGGCTGCTGATCCTCTGAGTAAAACCTTTCTGGTGCTTGTTGATACTTTTGGTTTGCTCGGTTTGTTCAAGAGTCGACTCTGCAGTGATAACACCCTTGATTTGGTTTCATCTAAAGGGATAGCTGATTCTCATCTGAATGTCTGGCAAACCACATCTGCCGTGTCAGATCATTTTCTCACTAAATTTAAAGCATTATTGGCCGGTACTGTTAATGTTGGCACAGATGGAATTGCCACTCCCCAAATTGGTCCATCTACTGCTGCCAGCAGCTGCCTGAAGTCTTGGCTCCTTTCACTGTAGAGACTGACTCTGTTAAAAAACTTCACTAGTGACTTAAATGTGGCCCTCTCTAGTCTCCTCGATTCAGCTGCACCTCTTACTACCAGAGTTAGGCAACTAAAGAGGCCCACACCCTGGTCTAATGATGAGACACGTGCTCTTAAGCGGGTCTAGAGGAGACTGGAACGTATAAATGAGGAAAATCAAAACTGGAACTTTTTTAGCTATCTTCGCATGAGTGTTTGTTGAAATACAAGCATGCTTTATCTGCTGCAAAAGCAGCGTATCTCTCTGACTTAATCAATATTACTAAACATAACCCCAGATTTCTCTTTGACACCGTAGCTACTACTATTACGTTCGACTGCTGCCGTTAGGGGTTGCCACAGTGGATCATCTGTTTCCATCTCTTCCAGTCCACTGCATCTTCCTCTGTCACACCAGCCACCTGCATGTCCTCCCTCACTACATCCATAAACCTCCTCTTTGGCCTTCCTCTTCTCCTCTTCCCTGGCAGCTCCATATTCAGCATCCTTCTCCCAATATACCCAGCATCTCTGCTCCACACATGTCCAAACCATCTCAGTCTTATCTCTCTTGCTTTGTCTCCAGACCATCCAACCTGAGCTGGTCCTCTAATATACTCGTTCCTAATCCTGTCCTCCTTCATCACTCCCAATGAAAATCTTATCATCTTCAACTCTGCCACCTCCAGCTCCACCTCCTGTCTTTTCGTCAATGCCACTGTCTCCAAACCATATAACATAGCTGGTCTCACGACCATCTTGTAAACCTTCCCTTTAACTCTTGCTGGTACCCTTCTGTCACAAATCACTCCTGATACTCTTCTCCACCCACTCCACCTGCCTGCACTCTCTTCTTCACCTCTCTTCTGCACTCCCCGTTACTTTGGACAGTTGACCCCAAGTATTTAAAGTCATATGCCTTCGTCACCTCTACTCCTTGCATCCTCACCATTCCATTGTCCTCCCCCTCGTTCATGAAGTGCATACCTCCACCTCTCCAGGCTCTCCTCAACCTGCACCCTACTCTCACTACAGATAACAATGTCATCCACAAACATCATAGTCTACAGAGACTCCTGCCTGATCTCGTCCGTCAACCTGCCCATCACTATTGCAAACAAGAAAGGGATCAGAGCCAATCCTCGATGTAATCCCACCTGCACCTTGAACCCATCTGTCATTCCAACCACACACCTCACTGCTGTCACACTTCTTTCTTACATATCCTGCACCACTCCAGTTAGCATCTATTCCTCTAATCAGGAGATGATGGATATCCGAATAGGAATCTAAATCCACCTCCACTATGATAACTTTGGATATTAGAAGTTCAAATGCTGTAGAAAAATTCTACTCTAGCGAAGCAGTAAAAAGAAAAATCAATTTTTCTTTTCTTTATTTTTTCATCCATTTTTCATTTTTGGTCATCACTGTCAATAGCGGTTGGCAGAACAAATAATGATGAGAAAATGCTGACGGTTCGAATTATAGAGTTTGAACTAAAACCCCTTCCTGTCTGTCACTGAAGCAGTACATGTGTCAGTCTTCTTCAGTATTATCTGTAAATTTAGTATGTGATATGAATTTGACAGTTTTAGCCCTGAAATACAACTACATCATTGAAACAGTAAAGTACAGGTCACTGCAAGGGTACCCAGTGAAAGCTCAGTGGGACGGTGTTGTTGGTCACACGGTGGCCATACTTCCCATTCAACACATTAAAGAGAGGGCCACGGCTGTATTATGATTTATCATTTACTCTCTGTCATGAGATCATGTGGCCTTATGGGTATGCAGAAACACTCACACTCGCACATATCGGCGCCGGTCACTCAGGGTCGAGTATGACCATCCTTCCTCTGGGTCCCTCTGGGTCTTCAGGTAGGCGTAGCGGCCGATCCTGGAGCTGCATAATGGGAGGTCGCCTGTGCATGACAGCTTTTTACATGGAGTGGCGCCTACAGCCACCACACGGTCCTTGGCAGGGAGTTGCCAGAGTCCAACGGCATGGAGAACCAAGATGATTTGGGGCCACCCTCTGTTGCAGCCTTCATCTGCCTTCACTGCCATTGTGACCTGGAGACATCTTCCACCAGATCCGCCATTGAAGTCTTTGTTGGATCACGCTTCATCTGGAACCTCCCCCATGACCTATCCGCCTTGGGTGACCCTACCAGGAGCCAAGCTCTGGACGGCATAGCTTTTGGGATCATTGGTACTCGCAAGCCTCTCCACCATGACAAGGTTGTGATCCAGGAGAAGACACTCACACACCATCATCATCATCGGCAGTCACTCGGGGCCGAGTATGACCAGCCTCCCTCTGGGTCCCTCTGGGTCCTCAGGTGGGTGTACAGGCCGATCCTGTTGCAGCCTTCATCTGCCTTCACTACCATTGTGACCTGGAGACATCTTCCACCAGTTCCACCGTTGAGGTCTTTGTTGGAACGTGCTTCATTTGGAACCTCCCCCTTGACCTATCTGCCTTGGGTGACCCTACTGGGAGCCAAGCTCCAGATGGCATAGTTTTTGGGGTCATTGCTACACGCAAGCTTCTCCACCACGGCAAGGTGGTGATCCAGGAGAAGACACACACACATACACACACACACATGACAGGCATTCAAAAGCACAGTAATTGTTGAGTGCTCTTTTCTTTACGTTACTTCGAAGGTCTGATTAGTATTCTGAAAACATGAAGAGCTGCTGGTGATTAAACTGCCAGAGTTTACTCTCTGTCTCTGTCTCTGTCTCTCTCCTCTCTCTGTTTCCCTTCGCTCACTCTTTTAGCTTCCTCACTCTTTCGTTCTCCTCTCAGTCCTTTGCAACACTTGTTCACACCATATCTCTCCCTCCCTTCCCCTTTTGTCACACCTCTCTCTCTTTCTTTCTCTGTCTGCCATTCTGCCTTCCCTCACATTCTGTCTCCCCCCCTCCCCCCACACACACAGAAACAAAGAGAAAGACCAACAGGAACCAGAGCAGATCACCGTCACATCCCTCCTGAACTGACAATATTGTTTTTCTCCATCACACTCCTGGTTCATTGTGTGTTTTTTATTATTTTTATCTGCTGGCTGAGCTATTCCTGTATTCTCTATAATATATTTATTTATTTATTTATTTATTTTTGTCATAGTCTGAGATGTCTCTGTATTTTAAGGGGACTAATGCCCCTTTTCCACTACATGGTACCAGCTCAGCTCAACTCGACTCGACTCACTTCTGTGTCATTTTCCATTACCATAACAATACCCGATTTTGGCACCCGCTCCAGTTTTTTGGAACCTCAACAAAGGTGGTACCAGAAAATTGGTAACAGTTATCATAATGCCAGTACTTTCCAGTAATGGAAAATTAAAAAAGGTCGAGTCGAGTTGGACCAGTACCATGTAGTGGAAAAGGGGCATATGCTTCCGACCTTCTTCATTCATTTATGTCTGTTTTATAGAGGACTTTAGAGGACATTAGCAGTATTTTGCTAGTTACTATACAAGTTACTGTTACCTGTACAGTTAAATTATATCTATCATGTTACTGTTAATCATATTGTGCATTGTATTTCCTTTTAAACCACTTTTTCTGTGAACCCACCAGGCAGTTACTTTTCTCTCTGTATTCTGTAACATGTACAGAAGGTTGCCCCCACATTATTCCTGACTTCACTGGGAATTTGGTGTTTACATACACATATATCCAGCTACCTTTATGTTTTGTAATTCTTAATTTTTGGCATTTCTACTTGATAAAAACTATTATCATGTTCTTGTGACTTTATGTTGAACATCACACCAAGCTTGATTTATTGTCAATGGAAATCTTGGTTTTTTTTAAAGCACACTTGGTTGAAGAGGCTAAATTCAGTCGTACCACTCTGGTGCCAAACTGAACTGAACTATAATAAAAAAAAACAACCGCCATCGTCACAGTAGGAATTAAAAATGTGAAGAATTCTTGTTATGTAAGATAAAAACAGCAACACAAAGATATACTATATGGCCAAAAGTATGTGGACAACTGTTCTAGTGAGTGGATTTGGATATTTCAATCTCATCCATTGCTGGTAGATGAATAAAATTAAGCAGCCATGCAGTCTCTCTAGAGAAGGAATAATGGTCTGGGGCTGTTTTTCATGGTTTGGGCTCGGCCCCTTGGTCCCAGTGAAGGGAAATCTTAATGCTACAGCATACAATGACATTATAGAGAATTGTATGCTTCCAACTTTGTGCCGACAGTTTGGGGAAGGCCCTTTCCTGTTTCAGAATGACAATGCCTCCATGCACAAAGCAAGGTCCATAAAGACATGGTTTGGTTTGTTGAGTTTGGTGGGGAAGAACTTGACTGGCCTGCACAGAGCCCTGACCTCACCCCCATCCAACACCGTTGGAAGGCAGACTGTGAGCCAGGCCTTCCCTCCAACATCGGTGCCCAACTTCACTGATGCTCTTGGGGCTAAATAGGAATGAATCCCAGCAGCCATATTCCAAAATCTAGTGGAAAGCCTTCTCAGAAAAGTGGAGGCATATAGCAGCAAGGGGGGGGGGCACCGATTCTATATTATTGCCCATGCTTTTGGAATGACATGTTCAACAAGCACATATAAGTGTGATGATCAGGTCTGCAAATATTTTTGGCCATGTAGTATAAATTATCGTATGAGTATTAGAGAGGAAAACTGACTTGACAAAATAAAATGTGAAAAAAAATAAATCTAAATATTGCAAAGGACCTTTTATTCTCACTTGAGGTGAGGTGAAGAAGTTAAAAAGTGATGAGATTTGACCTTCACTACTTCTGGTGGAAGGTTTTTCATGTCGAACTCGTTTCCATTTTAATACTGAATGTTTTGAACTTGTATCTATCTATCTATCTATCTATCTATCTATCTATCTATCTATCTATCTATCTATCTATCTATCTATCTAATTAATGTCTTTTCTCCGGTGATACCAGGTCCTTCAGGCCTGACTTTGTCTTGGTGCGGCAACACGCCTTCAGCATGGCACAGAATGAGGACTTCAGGAACCTGATTATCGGGCTACAGTATGCCGGCATCCCCTCCGTCAATTCACTGGAGTCTATCTACAACCTGAGCGACAAACCCTGGGCTGTGAGTCTTTTTAGTACAACTTACATCTACTGAGGGTTTAGTCCAGGAGTCAGCAGACAGGACAGCAGGAGGGTCACGGGTCAGTCCCAACTCTGTATGGAGTTTACATGAGTTTAAATGGGCCATGGACATGTATATATTGTCACTGGGATTGTATGAGTTTGTGTGGGTTTATATGCGTTTGTGTGTATTTCTGTGGGTTTATATGGGTTGTGTGGGTTTGTGTTTTGAATTGAATTTGTTGAAGGATAGCCCCTTGGGATGTAGCATCTCATTTTCAAGGGGGTCCTATACACAAATACAAAATTATAAAACATACAAACAAAAACATTATTACATAACAAACATGTGCTGCAAATACACAGATACAGACAACTCGCTCACCCTCTCCCACCCACACCCCAGGTCCTCAGAACAGGAAAAATTGGATACAATGACCTGGATAATAAGTCAATTACATCAACATAAAGACCAATTGAAGCGGTTTGTTCTTCAAGTACACTCAAATTAAAAGCATAAAGAAGTTGTTTTAAGATGAAAAATTAAATCTCAGAAGAAGAGGAAGATGATTCCAGCTGGAAGGAGCTTTGTGTTAGAGTGACTTGCGTCCGATTTCTTTAAAAATTCTGGGGACCAAATAAAAGGGATATTGCATATGTCTGACGGGATATGAAGATCTACATGGAACCAAAAACTGTTTCAAGTAGGAAGGACAATGAAACTAAACTCATTTGAAGATGAACTGAACCCTGTAAAATCGCAACCCATTAAGCAATTCATACATAAAACAATGGTGAGTTCTATATGGACACCTCAAAACAAATCTACATAGAGAATTATACACAACCTTAAGGGGCCTAAGATATGTGTTAAAGGTGTTCTGATAGACAATGTCAGCATAATTAATAATAGGTAGTATCAAGTGAGATATTATTATTTTTCTGACTTGAAATGTTGAACAATTAATTGAGTGATAAAGTGAACAGACTACCATATATTCTATTTATAATAAAATCAATGTGGGGTTTAAAGGAGAGTTCAGTGTCAATCCAAAGTCCAAGATATTTGAACGAATCAATTTACTCAAGGGGTGACTCATTATCAAAATAAATATGCAAATCAAAGGGATATGAATGACTGCATCATGTGCCAAACACCATGCTGCAGGATTTCTTCTTATTCAATTCAAGTTTGTTGTTATGAAACCAGTTTGGGACCAAATTGACATCAAACTGTAAAGAATACTGGATTTGTAATATATCAGGGTTAGAAGTGTAAATAACAGTGTCATCAGCATAAAGGTGAACAAGACAGTTAGAGCATATTTGAGGTAAGTTAATAAAAATAGAAAAAAGAAGTGGTTCGAAGGGAGCCTTGTGGAACACCCTTTTCAACAGCTAATAGACTGAGAAACTTTAAAGACAACACTGATGTCTACGATGAAAATAGGCATTAAACCAGAGGAAAGCATTTTGAGTTAAATCAAAAGCTTATCAAGGAGAAGGTAGTGATCAACCATATCAAAAGCCTTGGAAAGATTGATAAAAATTGCATCTATGAGTTGCCCTTTAACAAAGGAAGAGAAGACATCATTAGTGAATTTTAGAAGTGGTGGTGGACAATTTAAATCTAAACCTGATTGAGATGGAGATAAGATACTGAACAGATTGATGTACTGCTATAATTGATGAAAAATTAGTTTCTCAGAGATTTTAGCAATAGTACAATTAATAGAAATTGGTTGATAATTATTCAAGGCACTTTTGAAAAGGGGGGTAACTCTGGCACATTTCCTTATGGGGGAATTGAACAAGTAGACAAAGACAAGTTAAATAAATCTGCAAGAGGATACATTATCACATGAGCTTCAAGTTCAATAGATTTGACCTCAAAACTGTCTGGACCAGCACTTCTACTTTCTTTTAACTCACATATAGCATGAAAAACATCAGTATGCAAGATTTTTCTAAAGGAAAATGAACCATTAGTAGTAAGGTTTGAGGAACTGGCCATGCCATAAGAATTATTGGGAACCACAGATAGATGAGAAATGCTGATTAAAGGCATGGGAAATAAGTAAAGAGTCAGAAATAATTCCATTATTAATTCTTATCTGGTTTATGGAGCTTTTGTTAGTTTTATTGAGAATACAGTTCAGTTGATTCCAAAACTGTCTAGGTTATCCAAAGGAGTTGAATCAAGTGCAACTGGACTTGGTATATATCCGTGAAGACGTTTCGCCTCTCATCCAAGAGGCTTCCTCAGTTCGTGCCTTTCTGACTAGACCAAGCTAGTCTTTGGGATGAACCAGTCTTTGTCGGTTCATCCCAAAGACCGTGTACCACACACCTGGAAAAGCAGTCTGATGTATGCTGTACAATGCAATGAGGATTGAACTGACCTATACATAGGAGAAGCCAAACAACCACTACACAAACGGATGGCCCAACACAGAAGGCCAAACTCCTCAGGACAAGACTCAGCAGTCTATCTACACCTAAAGGAGAAGACACACTCCTTTGAGGACAGCAATGTACACATTTTGGACAGAGAAGATAGATGGTTTGAAAGAGGGGTGAAGGAAGCCATCTATGCGAAACTGGAAAAACCATCCCTCAACAGAGGAGGAGGTCTGCGACACCACCTATCTCCCACTTACAATGCCGTCCTTTCATCTCTACCCAGGAGACTCAAGAAGCCTAGCCTCCAAGAACAACAGTCGGTCACTAACGGCTCCAACGACTCTCATGACCACTGAATAATGAAGTCGAAATAACACCCCCGACAACCGTCGCTGCTAAACAAATGCAAATCAATAGCTCCGATGGCGACGGGCGCGGCTGGACATCGGTACACAAAAGAGCCACTCATATCTATGGCTCTGTTAGCGATGGGCATTGGTAAACATCGGATCACAAAGAGCCATGGACATCTATAGTTCTGACAACGACTCCTAGAGGATAAATATCTGAGTCTCATCACCAGCCAGTCAGACTAGCTTGGTCTAGTCAGAAAGGCACGAACTGAGGAAGACTCTTGGATGAGAGGCGAAACGTCTTCACGGATATATACCAAGTCCAGTTGCACTTGATTCAACTCCTTTGGATAACCATGACCTGGATGAATGAGAACATTCACAGACAAAACTGTCTAGGGTTATGAAAATCCTGAGAAAAGCTATCTCTGTAGTAGTCAGATTTGGCATTCCTTGTTTTTGTCTTGCATAAATTCCTCAAGTGTTTAGAATCTTTAGTCGAATCATATTTGGCGCTTTACTTGAAAAGGCTGATAAGATGTGAACTAATCCAAGGTAAATGTCTACCTTTAACTCTAATTGTTTTCATGGGAGCATGTCTATCAATTACATTTGTAACTTCCAAATAAAAGAAGTTCCATGCATCATCAACAAAAGAAATTAACTGAAATCTATCCCAGTTAACAGCAGCTAAGTCTTGAATAAAAACAATCTACATTAATATTCTTGCATTGTCTCTGTCTAATATATTTAGGAGGAGAACTTGGCATTTTGATTTTCCAGACACAAAATATAACAGATTGCTCACTTAAACAATCTGACATAACTCCAGATTTAATTATCTTTCAGGATTAGTGACAAGTATCCAATCCAACAAAGATGAAGATTGATAATAATCCACTCTAGTAGGTTCATCAATTAACTGAGTGAGGTTTACACTGCCAAACAAATTTCCATCATTGAAGGAGGGACAATCAAGCCAGTTGCTATTGAAGTCACCCAAAATAATCTTTTCATTATGCCTCCCAAAAGAATTGGTAGTTGACACTTTGTAGAGTCAGCCGGCGCAGAGAGAGGCCTATAAATGTTGCTGATAGTTAAATGTTTGTTATCATGAAGAATAATGTTAATGAAAAGACTTTTAAAATTAACTGGCTCTACTTTAGGAATGACACAGACAGAAACAAGATTTGCAGCAACATGTGGACATCGTACCTCCAGAGGTCCTATCAACTCCACAGACAGCAAAATTGTCCATTTTAATTTCATAGTCAGTGATTTTACTATGTAGCCATGTTCCAGAAATAGTAATAATATTGGGTTTGTAAAGAGTAACCCAGACTCTGAGGAGATCGATTTTTGAAACAAGGCTCCTGATATTAAGATGAATAACCTTTAAACTTTGAGCTGAATCAATTGTACCTATAGGGGCAGCACGGTGGTGCAGTGGTTAACGCAAGAAGGTCCTGTGTTCAAGCCCCGGGGTTGTCCAACCTTGGGGGTCGTCCTCTGTGTGGAGTTTGCATGTTCTCCCCATATCTGTGTGGGTTTCCTCAGGGGGCTCCGGTTTCCTCTCACAGTCCAAAGACATGTAGGTCAGGTGAATTGGCCGTACTAAATGGCCCCTAGGTGTGGTTGTGTGTGTGTGTGTCTCGGCCCTGTGATGGCCTGGCAGCCTGTCCAGGGTGTCTCCCCGCCTGCTGCCCAATGACTGCTGGGATAGGCTCCAGCATCCCACGACCCTGATGGGGATAAGCAGCTTGGATAATGGATGGATGGAATTGTACCTATAGAAAAACTAAAAACAAGTCAGAAAACTGAGTTGGGAAAGAGAAGGTGATGGGGGTGGGGAGCGAGAGCAACAGGCAGGACAAAAACAGGCAGACAGAGACAGACAAGCACCGCACGTATTCACAAACACATATACAGCAAAAATAGATTGAAAATTTAATAAAAAATAAAAAATAACGATTTGTCAAGGGGCTCTGTAAGACGAATGGTGTGGCAGCAGCGTGCCAGCCTCTGGAACTACATACCGTGGTGCGGTCTGGGTAATGAAGTCCTCACTGACATGAACTGCTGTCCATCCATCCACTAGCTGAACCGCTTATCCTGCTCTCAGGGTTGCTGGAGCCTATCCCAGCAGTCATTGGGTGGCAGGCGGGGAGACACCCTGGACAGGCTGCCAGGCCATCACAGGGCCGACACACACACCAAGGGGCAATTTAGTACAGCTGATTCACCTGACCTACATGTCTTTGGACTGTGGGAGGAAACCAGAGCACCTGGAGGAAACCCATGCAGACACGGGGAGAACAGGCAAACTCCACACAGAGGATGACCCGGGACGACCCCCAAGGTTGGACAACCCCATGGCTTGAACCCAGGACCTACTTGCTGTGAGGCAACTGTGCTAACTACTGCACCACCGTGCCGCCCCATGAACTGCTACTCAAACTATAATCCACATGTGTGATGGTGGTTTCATTCATCTTGGTGTTTATTTGGTATTTAATATTAAACAGGAAGTCCGTGGTTGCCATGAAAACTTTCCTTCATGTTCATATGGCAAATCTTCATCTTATTACCTAAATGGGTTCTGTCTCTCCAACACACTCTCATTTAATGTCTTTCTCTTTCATATTCTGTTTTTCTTTCTATCTCATACACATTCTCTCTTTCTGTCTGTCTAGTTTGCTCAACTGATTAACAAACAGAAGAGGCTGGGCTCAGACAAGTTCCCTCTGGTCGACCAGACCTTCTATCCCAACTATAAAGACATGGTAAGAACTTTAACTACACATTTACCCACATAAGCTTCAAGCTGCAGTCCTGAAGAGTGTTGTTTTTTTGTTAAACTCACCGACTCCTATGTTGATGGGTTATATCTGTTTGTTAGAAACAACTTTTCTTCTTTTTCTTAACTCATTGCTCCGTCTTTTTCATTTAGCTGCTAGTATGGTGACGCCATTAAGTACCATTTAATGTTCTCAGGAAAGTTCTACTGAGACCGTAAACATTAAAATGAAAAACCAAAATGTTGTTTATTTGGAAGAGTTGGGTATTTTTGGTATGTGTTTGCTTTTTTTTTTTGTCTTAACTACACTAGCAGAACATAGGATTCTGCATGTAAAGCTTCAGAATTGCAACTTTAAAAATTATTGGTGTTCTCTGGAAACCTCTTATAACTAAACTTCAGCTTTTTAGCATTTGGGAAAAAATGAATCCGTTGGTATTATATGTATTTTGGATGTTTGCAATTTTGTTTGGCTCTTTGTCTGAGGGTAATGAAACATTTACTGGATGTTACGGATATTTCTGTGGCACTTTAATCGAGAGGTATATTTCCAACTAGACCCTAAAGATAGCCGTGTGAACCAGACCAGTCACACCGCTGAGCAGAAACATCTCCGTCAGCAGAGCTATTCTGGCCTCCCGTCATGAAGAGCCATTTCAGAAGGGCAGGACCGGAGGGTGTGCTCCAATTATTGGGGCATCGCATTACTCAGCCTCCCTGGGAAAGTCTACTCTAGGGTGCTGGAAAGGAGACTCCAATCGATTGTTGAACCTCGGATCCAGGAGGAACGATGCGGATTCCGTCCTGGCTGTGGAACAATTGACCAACTCTTTACCCTTGCAGAAGTGCTGAGGGAGGCATGGGAGTTTGACCAGCCAGTCTACATGTGTTTTGTGGACTTGGAGAAGGCTTATGAGGCACTCTGTGGGGGGTAGTGCGGGAGTATGGGGTACTGGGGCAGTTGCTACAAGCCATCCGGTCCTTGTATAACCAAAATGAGAGCTGTGTCCACATTCTCAGCACCAAGTCAAACACGTTTTCGGTGGGTGTTGGACTCCACCAGGGTGTCCCTTGTCCCCGATTCTGTTTGTGATATTCACGGACAGGATCTCAAGGCGCAGCCAAGGTGAGGAGTGTGTCCATTTTGGGAACCTCAGAATTGCATCTCTGCTCTTCGCAGATTCAACATTCAAGGTTCTTTATTTGTTGCATCTCATTATAAAAGTACAAGAGAGTAAAATTCTTGAGCCTTGGCTTCTCAACACTGCAGCAACAACAGCAATAAAACAACAAAAAAGTAGCAATAATAATAAATAGTGTCTGATGTATGTAAGGTGCTGTGTGTGTGTGTGTGTGTGTGTGTGTGTGTGTGTGGGCCCAGCCTTCATAAATGTGCATATGTGTGAGTAGTGGCTGATGTATGATGAGAGTATGATGTGGTTTTGTTGGCTTCATCAGAACACGACCTCCAGCGCACACTGGGGCGGTTTGCAGCTGAGTGTGAAATGGCCGGGATGAGAGTCAGCACCTCCAAGTCTGAAGCCATGATTCTCTACCGGAAAATGGTGGATTGCTCCCTCTGAGTTGGGGATGAGTTGTTGCCTCAAGTGAAGGAGTTCAAGTATCTCGGGGTCTTGTTCACGGGTGATGGTAGGATGGAGCAGGAGATTGACAGGTGGATTGGTGCAGCATCAGCAGTAATGGGAACGTTGTACAGGACCGTTCTGGTGAAGAGGGAGCTGAGCCGGAAGGCAAAGCTCTCAATTTACCAGTCAGTCTTCGTTCCAACCCTCTCCTATGGTCATGAGGTTTGGGTAGTGACCAAAGGGTGAGATCGTGGATACAAGTGGCTGAAATGAGTTTCCTCCGTACTGTGTCTGGGCTCAGCCTTAGAGATAGGGTGAGGAGCTCGGACATCCAGAGGGAGCTTGGAGTAGAGCCACTGCTCCTTTGCATCGAAAGGAGCCAGTTGAGGTGGTTTGGGCATCTGATCAGGATGCCTTCCTTTGGAGGTTTTCCATGCACGTCCAACTGGGAGGAGACCCCGGGGTAGTCCGAGAACTCTCTGGAGGGACTACATGTTCAATCTGGTCTGGGAAGGCCTTGGGATCCCCCAGGAGGAGCTGGAGGGTGTTGCTGGGGAGAGGGACATCTGGAGTGCCCTACTTAGCTTGCTGCCACTGCGACCCGACCTCGGAGAAGTGACTGAAGATGAGATAAGATGAGATGAGATGAGGGCTGTCCAAAGATTGGACGATCCAATCACAGCTTTGGAAAAGTAGGAGATATTGGTCTCAGTGAGTGGCAGGATATCTCTTTACCCCTGAGGAAATTCAATGAAAACCTTAAGACGGGTCTACCCTAAGTCAACTTTTTGTTTTAAAGTTAAAAACGGTTTTCCAGCCCCAGCTCAGTGATAAACGTCTGAACCCATTAAATTTGGTCACACCACATAAAAAAAAGAAAGTGACAGAATATTCTATTGAGACATTTTATATACAATCTTTTTTTTTTTTGGTACATTGAAATAGAAAATCTATATTGACGGAAACGGACTTAAATACAAACCCAAACAGTTCTCACAAAATGAAACAGTTGAACAAGAAATAGAATTAAGAAATGATTTACTGAAGCCATACAGTCAGGATGCGTTATGATCAGACCAGACCAAGTGCTGAACTGCTTATCAGATGGTTTTTTTCTCTATTTGATCATCAAGATATTTCAGAAAGGGCGTTGATGTGTATGTGCGGGAGGCATCGCAGCATTACGAGCATTAAAATGCGACTACGACACCGCAGAGATTCTCTGCACCATCTTTAAAGCATGGAGACTTGCAGCTCATAATGCATTTGAAACTATGACTTCAGTAAAGTTCTCCCGTAACAGGACAAGGATCAATTCACCTGCAGTTCAGCGTGAACATTACAAAACAATCAATCAGTCAGTATTAAGACATTTATCATGTTCAAGTATTTCAGAACTGGTTGGATAAGGGAAGCTCCTCAAATAAAATGTGTTTTCTATTTTATTTTATTTTATTTTTTTGAGACCCCCCCCCCCCCAATTGTACTTGGCCATTTACCCCACTCTTCCGAACCATCCCAGTTGTTGCTCCACCCCCTCTGCCAATCCAGGGAGGACTGCAGACTACCACATGCCTCCTCCAATACATGTGGAGCCGCCAGCCGCTTCTTTTCCCCTGGCAGTGAGGAGTTTCACCAGGGGGACATAGCGCGTGGGAAGATCACGCTATTCCCGCCAGCTTCCCCAGCCCCCCGAACAGTGCCCCCGACTGACCAGAGGAGGCGCTAGTGCAGCAACCAGGACACATACCCACATTCGGCTTCCCACCCGCAGACACGGCCGATCGTGTCTGTAGGGACGCCCGACCAAGCCGAAGGTAACACGGCGACTCGAACTGGCAATCCCCGTGTTGGCAGGCAACAGACTAGACCGCTATGCCACCCAGACGCCCCTTAAAATCTATATTTTCTATTTTGCTTTTTCGTTTCAAAGAAAATGTGCTGCCTTGATATATGGAGTTAAACAGTGGATTGACCCTTGTCCTGTGCCGCAGACAGTCCTGTAAGGAGGACACACGCATGCTTCCTACAGGCGGAGGTGCTGTGGTGAAAGCGCTGGATTAGGTTTTTTGGCACAGGAAGTGAAACAGAGTACAATCAGGGAAACTAGACACACAAATCAACGCAACAAAAAAAAAACAGCCCCTATTCTAAAACGAGATGTGGTTAGCCTCTAAAATGTTAATTCTCATTCAAATACAGTATTTACAAAGTCGAAACAGGAGCGATCTGAGAGTGGAAACGGTGACGATTTTGACCTTCAAGAACTTCAGTTGACATTTACATTCCATTGAATTTTGCCCATAATCATTCTATTACAGCACGTTGTGTAGTAGTACTGCATGCTCCTAGTAGTGGACAGTAGGTGTTTATGTGCACAGGGTCATGTTTCATTGCAACACAGGTTCAGCAGCAGGGTGTGTGGAGCAGGAAGAGGTGCTGATGCTGCAGCACGTGTGTGAAAACTTAACTGGAAACGTCAGAACTGAACATGGATGCGTATAAATGTGTACTGTGGAGAGTGGGTGTATTTTACTCTGCTTCTCATATTAATGTCAACGTCAGCAGTGTTTTCAGGAAAACAAACTGCCCGGCATCCTAACCGTTCTGCCTTGCGTGTGACAGGATATGTGTTAGTGGGTTTAAGTGGGCTCGGACCAGCTTGAAGGACTTGTTCCGGCTGCCAGCAAAACTACGAAACAGCCATCGAATACACAATAATAGTGTTTAAACCAAACTTTATATTTCTAGTTGTGATTTTGCAAATAAGAAAAGCTGGAAAGAAAGGCAGAACACCAGAAAAATATAGCTTGAAGGTTTTTACACTGGCTTGAGGTGGAAAGGTTGAAAAAGTGACAGAGATTATGCAACTAAAAGTGACATGAAGGGAATGTTTGACAGCTGTTTTCCGTTTTTCTCTCTAATATTTTTGAGGATGTAGTCCTGCACATCCGGACAATGTTTAACTGTCTAAACCCTCTGATGGTAATGCAACCCATTCTGGAAAAGGTCACTAAGAACTGGCCTGTATGGAAACACAGCTAATGCAAACACGTAGATGTCGGAAGTCCCTGTGTTCTGTGAAAATGAGTTGCTAACCTGTAAGCAGCCGTCATGCTATCAAACAAAACCACGCCCTACTGTACCAATCAGCATCAACGACCAAATCTGAGCTATCAAAGCCGAGGCAGTGGAGGAATATTGGCGTTAGGAGAAGTCAAAGCAGAGGAGATGAGACTGAGGGTCGTGGAGCAGATCACGGGTCGGTCAGGTCCAGGAAGTCTTTGTCCGGAGGCGGGCCACCTCGGTACCAGCTGCAGGTTCTGTCGGAGCGGCGGATGCAGGCGTACTGCCGAGCCTGTTCCCCATTAAGGCTGTTATCCAGCAACCAGTCTGTCCAGAGACACTCATTATCTCCTGTAGACGCACATGGCACCGTGTAACAGGTGTTGATCTGAGAAAGAAGAGAGAGCAACATGGAGAGACTGGTGGGTGGGTTGGAGGGTTCATTGGTTAGATCATCCATCCATCCATTATCCAAACGCTTATCCTGCTCTCAGGGTCACGGGGATGCTGGAGCCTATCCCAGCACTCACTGGGCGGCAGGTGGGGAGACACCTGGACAGGCTGCCACGCTATCACAGCCCTCCAGCGCCGCCCACACCACACCACACCACACCACACCACAGCACAGCACACGCACACACATTCACACCTAGGGACAATTTAGCACGGCCGATTCACCTGACCTACATGTCTTTGGACTGTGGGAGGAAACCGGAGCACCTGGAGGAAACTCACGTAGACACGGGGAGAACATGCAAACTCCACACAGAGGACGACCCGGGACGACCCCCAAGGTTGGACTACCCCAGGGCTCGAACCCAGGACCTTCTTGCTGTGAGGCGACCGCGCTAACCACTGCGCCACTGTGCCGCCCAAATAAATCAAATAGATCAAATAAACATAAAATAAACCTTTCTTCTCCTTGATAACATGAGACAAGACAAAATAAAAAGACGAGAAAAGATAAGATAATTCAAGATGAGATAAATGTCATTCTTCCTCATGGGGAAACAGAAAATGGTTTATTTTCACGTCTAGGGAAACGTTTATTTGTTGTCTGAGAGGAAACTTTTTAGCAGCTAGTTCAACTTATTTGATTGATGGACTGATTGATTGGATCGTTTCCTCTGCACTGTACATGTCCCATATCCTGTATGAACAGGGAGACAGACATCTCTTAGAGGTAAAGGTCCACGTGGACCGGGATTTCACTCCTAGTTAAAACCGCCATGGGCGGTCAAAATGACCGCCGGTTTTTAAACTCTATATTCTGTCAAGATAAATACCCGCTTGAGATATTAATGCATTATATATGTTATTATGTCTGTTATGAAACTAACTGACACCAAAATTAACATCTTAACAACTATAATACTGTTTTTAAACAAATTAAACTCCAGAGAGACATGGTCGAATTTGAATAGCAAAATTGAAAAAGTGAAAATATTACCTGAAAAACAAAACGGAAGACACGTGTTGCTAATCTCTCACACGTAACAAGGCCTATAAAACGTGACATGTAAAAGAAGAACTGAAAATAAATATTGAAACAGTCCCAAACAACCACCGGAACTTAAAAACTAGTAGAACGACCGTGGGCGGTCATTTTGGCCGCCACGGTTTTTAAACTCTATATTCTGTCAAGATAAATACCCAGTAGAGATATTAACGCATTACATGTGTTAGTGTGTCTGTTATGAAACTAACTGACACCAAAATTAACATTTTAACAACTTAAATACTATTTTTCAAACAATTTGAAATGGCCGCTGTCCAACGCCTGTAAATACTGCAATGCCTCGGTGGTAGTCATGGTGCGTCTGTAACAGTTGGACATAATCAGAAATCAAGTTTAGACTATTTGTCTGCACTGGAGAACGCTAGTGTGTTTCTAGGACACAGCAATGAACTTCACGAAAGAAATGATGTGACCAGCACACGTCATAAATACTGACACGACGCACACCATCACGCACACATCATGAGACGGTCATGTTGACCGTCCGTGGTCGTTTTAGGTAGATCTTATCATAACTTTTTTGTGTGGGATTGATCTAAAACTCATTTTAATGCAAATGTATGCAATTTTAGGAGAATTCAGGGAGCGGCAGGGCTGTATCTTTTTTTTTCAGAGTTATTAAACTTTGAAAATCCCAAACGGTGATAATGACCGCCTTGGTCGTTTGATCTTATTCTAATGACAGACTGGAAGGTGTGAAACACAGCATAAGAACCCGAACCAAGAATGAGGGAGCAAGGGAGCGAGAGAGAAGAGGAGTGAAGATGAGAAGGGATGAATAGATGATGGATGGATGAAGGTGTGGATGGACAGAAAGTTAAAGGTCTATACTTACTCGGCATTCGCAGCCCATCTGGTATCTGTAATTAAGATTCTTCTTCTGCGACATGGACAGGTTGTCCCAGAGCTCCACCAGGTCACACTGGCCAATAGAAATCCTCCCATCACTCCACATACTCCCTGTGTAGTGGTAATTACTTGTCAGTTGTAATCATGTTGATTCATAATGCTATTTTGATGAGCTTTTTGTTTTTATTCTGTAATAGACTTGTGAAAACCTGTTATGACGTAGAAAAAACAGCAGGTGATCGCTACTGTGTTGTCTAGTTCCTGTCATGAAGGAAGCTGTTGTACTTCATTTTGACTTGTTAGTGGCTGCTGTCTCTGAGACGGTGGTTTGATGCTAATGTGTTTTGGAGCAACCTACGCTGGTGAATTGTGCCTCATAACTGTGTTGTGCATTTTGATGGATGTGGAGGTGACAGTTACAGACATCCTAAACCTTCAGTATGCCAGCATTTCTGCAGTTCTGCTCCCCTGTT
The DNA here is from genome assembly GCF_029633865.1 of Lampris incognitus. Lineage (NCBI taxonomy): Eukaryota > Metazoa > Chordata > Actinopteri > Lampriformes > Lampridae > Lampris > Lampris incognitus. The sequence continues at coordinate 146,340,024 of NC_079212.1, read as the reverse complement.
TTTCCTCCCTCCACCAGGCTAAATATAGTAAAAGTATGTTAAATTTGCTCGTTATTCATCCGTCGCAGCAACGAGGACCATCTAGTCATCCTGTGATGGATGACTGATGACTTGCGCGATGATTAAAGTGAGGAAGAGTTTGCGTATCATAAACTCCACTCTCTTGTCCGAGACCACCTACTACCGGTGGCAAGACTAAGCGAGACGACTGGCAATGGAGATGGATGCAGATTTTTCCTCAGGGTTTCTTCCAGAAGCCTTTCCTGTAGACGAGTATACCCGCAAGGCAGCGGAGGTTTTAAATCAGAGTTTTCCTTCTCCTAGTTGAACTGCCTGACAAGGCTAACGAGCTTCATCTACCCGGGTTTGAAATCAGAGTTGTCCATCTCCTAGATTGGCTACCAACCGAGGCTAACGAGTCCAATTGACCCACCCGGTTATACCGCCGGGAACCCGGTCGCCCCCACAGCAGACTTTGTAAAAACAGGAGGTACTGCGAGAAGGTGCTGCTGCAGACACATCTGCATTGGATATGCTAAGGTTCTGATGGACCCGCGGCAATCACTACACTGGTAAGCGAGAGGCCCCCATACCGCTTTGCATTCCTTTTGGCAAGTAGGACATCTGGCCCAATACTTGCCACCTCGAAGAGGTCACTTATGTTCTGTTTACATCAGTGCCGATCGGAGGTGGAGCTGAAAAATACCCGTGACTATTGCAGTCATTTGATCCTGGAGTAAATGCTGATTGTACATGTTATATTCACCACCAAAGGCTTAAAATGTAAATTTAAATTTACTACTGGATCTAAGTAACGTGGCTTTCCGCTTCCAGTGTGGGAAGATGGCAACGCAAATTCATGTTTTCAGTGTCTTCACCCAGTACCAGTGTGGGAAGATGGTGGCGTGAATTCAAATTTGCGGCGGCCTCACCCAGCACCGTCCATGCAGTGTCTTTGTCCACGTCTGCATCTAAGTTTGTCTTTGTTTGATGTCTGGGAGTGCTGGCGCTGGATCGGCAGGGAGAGCTTTGTCTGCTGCGTCCTGTGGGCCCAGTGACCACGGCCCTGCGTGGAGCTGCGCCCAAAGAGGTAACACTGAGGGCGGTCTGACAGGATGCAGAAGCGGACAGGCTAAGCTAACTGCTAGCCCATGTAGACCAGCAGTTCCGATAACATCGAGGGCGGTCTGGCGGCAGCCTCACCTAGCCTTGACTGTGTTTTTAGTGTCTTCATGTGAAGTGTGGGGAGGTGTGTTGAAGGTGTCTGGCTGGGAGAGCTGGGGTTGGATCGGCTGACGGAGCTTGGTCTACTGCGTCCTGTGGGCCCAAGGACCACGGCCCTGACCGGAGCTGTGTCCAAAGAGGAAACACTGAGGGCGGTCTGACAGGACGTGGAAGCGGGGCAGGCTAAGCTAAATGCTAGCCCATGCAGACTGGCAGTGCGCAAGTGCATGAAATGAAATGACAGTGTGTTTCTGATTCTGAAGTTAATGTTCTTAAAGTTACTAGTAGATTTAAGAGACTTTACTGTATTTCCTAAATGTCTTTAAATATACTGGACTTTTTACGTATGGTGAATGGTCATGTTAAAAACGGTAGTGAGGGGGGCGTCCGGGTAGCGTAGTGGTCTATTCCGTTGCCTACCAACATGGGGATCACCAGTTCGAATCCCCGTATTACCTCCGGCTTGGTCGGGTGTCTCTACAGACACAATTAGTTGTGTCTGTGGGTGGGAAGCCGGATGTGGGTATGTATGCTGGTCGCTGCACTAGCGCCTCCTCTGGTTGGTTAGGGCGCCTGTTTGGGGGTGAGGGGGAACGGGAAAATAGCGTGGTCCTCCCACATGCTACTTCCCCATGGTGAAACTCCTCACTGTCAGGTGAAAAGAAGCAGCTGGTTAACCCCACATGTATCGGAGTAGGTATGTGGTAGTCTGCAGCCCTCCCCGGATTGTGGAGCAGCGACCAGGATGGCTCAGAAGAGTGGGGTAATTGGGGTAATACAATTGGGGAGAAAAAGGGAGGGGTGCGGTAGTATTTTTAAGAAGCTGACTATTTAAAGAAAACAAAGCATATGAAGTCTTATAAGTACATGTCACAAGAAAGCTTCTGAGTTGAAGGATGACTTATCCTCTTCCATATTCCGTCCAAAATAAACCTGCCAGTAAAAGAGTCATTACTGCACCAACCAGATGTCTGGAAACAAAGCGAGTCAGTAGTCAGGGTACCTGACAGCAGGTATCCTGCCTTGTTGTTGGAGTCCAGCTTGACTCCACACAGAGAGGAGAAGACCGGTGTGTAGATGTACTGGATGTCCTTGGCCTTGTCGAAGCCCTTAAACATCTACAGACGGACACAGAGTGGTCTTTAGTCCATGTACATACAGCTGGTTAAGATAGACAGAAACATAGATAGATAGACAGACAGACGGATGGATAGATAGATAGATAGATAGATAGATAGATAGATAGATAGATAGAATAAGCCCCACAATATTCAAAGCAACAATAAAAGAAAGCATTTACCTTGTAATTGTTTTTAACTTTTCTGAGGTTCACTTGCAGTATACTCATGTGAACAGAAATGTGCTTTGTAAGACTGGCCTTGTGCTGTAGTTCACATCTACATGCAATTTATGTGAGTACATAAAGTCAGCAGTAATATGCATGCAGTAAAACTAGATGGAATGGTTTGTTCGGGTATGTGATAGAAGAACAGCTCATAGCTTCTGTTTATCAAGCCACATGGACTAGATCCACAGTCACATTAGCCTCTTAACCTCAACATCATACTGGTAAAAACACTCACTCCACATTATATTCTATAGCTCCGAGGTTTCTCCCTATTTTTTTCTCCCTGTTAAAGGGTTTTTTTAGGGAGTTGTTCCTTATCCGATGAGAGGGTCTAAGGACAGGATGTTGTGTTGCTGTTAAGCCCGCTGAGGCAAATTTGTAATTTGTGATATTGGGCTATACAAATAAAATTGATTTGATTTTGATTTGATTATAAACACATTTCCAAGTATACTGAATTTTTAATCAGGTATTATGATCTTGTTGAACTAAATGTTGTTGCACATAAAACTAAGACAAACTTTACCACAGGGTTTGATTTTTCTGGACCTTTTGTAACAGAACTTCAAAAACTTCTGCAGGATGTCCTAATGACTCTTAAAGCTAGAATCTATTTTCAAGCTGTAACTCAAACTCGTCAGTTGATGAATGTAACTATATCTCCATTTCATATGGTCAAATAAATCACAGATTGTCCCTTTATGTTATCCATTATAGTTTGTCAGTTTGAATCTAAGGATTTGCAGCTCAGACATGCAGTGTATTGGACGCCTTTGTAGCTGTAAATGGAACTGACTTAGAAAAAGCGACTCGGTTCTGTTTGCTCACCTTGATCATTTTGATTTCATATTGGATCATTTTCATGTAAGGAGAAGAACTGTTGCTAGGCGACACAATCTTCTCTCCGGAGATCTTTGCCCTTATCACTGTAGGAAAAAGAGAGATGGATGCGATGAACTGGAATGACCAACATGTACAGACACACGGCTGATGTTATGGTGGACATTACGGAAAGGATAGGAGTCATTATGAGTTGTGGCGTCAGCAGGATGTGAACGTCTGGAGGTCTCAGTTACGCTCATCATTTCAATATGGCCTCCAATCACGGAGTGACCTGACAGGTCTGGACACTCACAGCTAGATCAGAGCTCTGAAAGCAGACCCACTGTAAACACGTCATCAAACCACATTCATATTCACACCAAGACCCACCAGGTTAGATGTTTGCCGGAGAACAAAGAAAAAGCACAACTGCCACTTGTTTGGGCCTAGACACGGGGGTCAGGCGTTTCAGAAATATACTCGGTCTGCTTTGTTTAACAAAGTTAAACAACCAGTGTGTAATGGGGAAGGTTTATAGGCTGACATACCAGAGGCAGTGTGAATATAGTAGAGCCAGTGCTCTCCATCAGTTTAAAGCATGACCATGTGAAACGCTCAAGATGGCAGCACCGACAATGTAAGACCATATGAAGTCATGCTGATAGCAAAACTGACCAATCAAAACACCTTTGTCTGTGTTTTTATTTATACATTTGAAACGATGTGAAATAAAATGGGATATTCCTAGGTAGCATTGCCTTCAGTTCGTTCATTCATTCATTCATTCCTCTTTAGCCGCTTCTCCGGGGTCGGGTCGCGGTGACAGCAAGCTAAGTAGGGCACTCCAGAAGTCCCTCTCCCCAGCAATGCCCTCCAGCGCCTCCTGGGGGATCTCAAGGCATTCCCAGGCCAGATTGAACATGTAGTCCCTTCAGCAAGTTCTGGATCTACCCTGGAGTCTCCTCCCAGTTGGACGTGCCCAGAAAACCTCCAAAGGAAGGCGCCCAGGAGGCATCCTAATCAGATGCCCGAACCACCTCAACTGGCTCCTTTTGACATGAAGGAGCAGCAGCCCTACTCCGAGCCGGATGTCCGAGCTCCTCACCCTATCTCTAAGGCTGAGCCCAGACACCCTATGGAGGAAACTCATTTCAGCCACTTGTGTCTGTGATCCCACCCTTTCGGTCACTTTGGCCTTCAGTTCAGTGCTGTTAAATACATGGATGACATGACTTAACAGTTGAAATCGTGATGATAACATGTGTAGGAGACTGCTGTAAACCAGACCTCCATTAACGTTGTAATTTAAATGATTCTTGAGGTGGAGAACAGCATGTGTGTATAGGCATCAATTAGTTAAGTGGAAAAAATCTTTTTGGAACAAAATTTTACCTCCATGTTGTGTAAAATTTACCAGTTTTCCTAAATACCTAAATACAATGACCTTGACCGAAGTCTAGTTTTGTTGGTTAACAACTTGCTGCCCGACAGCATTTCCAAGAGTGAAATGGCTTCTCTAGAGACACTTTGGACAAACTCGCGCCATAGCCAGACACAGACACTGTATATACAGTGCATACAGTATACTATATATGTCGTATATCACACACTTGTGGTTGATCAGTAGGCCTAATGTAGGCCTTATACTGAAAAATAGTTTTAAAGACAAGGAAAAGGAGAATCATCCCCCACAAACCCAGCATCATTTGAGGTTAACTTATTTTGTTCATATTGTGAGGGAATAGGAAATCTGAACACACATCTGAGCAAAGAAATCACATTTCAGTCATGCAGTTTAGTTGTGATTTCTGTCAAATGACTATGATATATGCCTTTACAAATATATTAACATTTGGGGCTCTAGCGTCTGGGTCATGGCGCAGTCGACAGCGCCGGTGCTAGTTCACTGCGGAAGTCGATCTAAGGTGTGGCCAGTACTTTTTGATAACTTCAGGACATGCTGCGCTGGCGGTAATCAGGCGCAACGGAGGCGCAGTTGTAAAAAGTTTTGATTAGAAGGAATAAACGATCAGTAGGAGTTGTGGGACTGTCTACAATTACAGCCAATCAAATCATCTCCTTTCATCCCTTTAAAAGCAGCACACTCTGTCATGGTGAACTGCCAGTTTCGTAATGGACAGCGGAAGTCCAGACCGGCTAAGGCAGAAAAGCTTCTCCCAGGAGGAAACTGAGGTCCTTGGTCAGGAGGTGCAGAGTCGCCAAGTGCGCATACAACAGACATCCACACCAATTCTAATATGATATGAGACAACCCTCAAGCATTATTTGACAGGCTAATGTTTAACATGTCTTCTTTCGCACCAGCATCTTTCTGTCTTTCCTGTGCATTCTATGAACACAGCAGGAGACCTTAAATAGCCGTGATCGTGGGTCAATTAGCCTAGACAATAAGTTCTCTCTTTCGTCACCATGTTGTTTTCTATGCGTAATGGCATATATTGACTGTTTTATGTTGGAAGACAATGATATTCGTGCAAATTATTTGTTTTGTGATTAAAAGGGTTTAGGACAGTAGTCATTAGTTAACTGGGATTAACAGACTGGGGGTGTTGTTGGGTGGTGGATAGAACACTTTGAGGAGCTCCTGAACCCAACTAACGCATCCTCAGTGGAGGAGGTAGGGTCTTAAGACTCAGGGGAAGCCCCACCCATATCCCTGGCAGAGGTCTCTGAGGTAGTTAAGAAGGTCCTCGGTGGCACGGCGCTGGATGTGGATGAGATTCGCCCTGACATGCTGAAGGCTCTGGACATTGTTGGGCTGTCTTGGCTGACAGGCCTCTTCAGTGTCACGTGGAGGTTGGGGACAGTATCTGTGGCATGACAGACTGGGGTGGTGGTTCCCATATTTAAAAAAGGGGACCAGACGGTGTGCTCCGATTATCAGGGCATTACATGCTTAGCCTCCCTGGGAAAGTCTATTCTAGGGTGCTAGAAAGGAGGCTCCGACTGATCGTCGAATCTCGGATCCAGGAGGAACGATGTGGATTCCGTCCTGGCCGTGAAACAACGGACCAGCTCTTTACCCTTGCACAAGGGCTGAGGGAGGCATGGGAGTTTGACCAGCCAGTCTACATGTGTTTTGTGGACTTGGAGAAGGCTTATGAACGTGTACCCTGGGGGCACTCTGTGGGGGGTACTGCATGAGTATAGGGTACTGGGGCAGTTGCTACAAGCCATCTGGTCCTTGTATAACCAAAGTGAGAGCTGTGTCCACATTCTCAGCACAAAGTTAAACACGTTTTCAGTGGGTGTCGGACTCTGCCAGGGTGTCCTTTGTCTCTGATTCTGTTTGTGATATTCATGGACAGGATCTCAAGGCGCAGCCAAGGTGAGGAGTGTGTCCATTTTGGGAACCTCAGAATTGCATCTCTGCTCTTCGCAGATGATGTGGTCTTGTTGGCTTCATCAGAACGCAGCTGAGTGTGAAATAGCTGGGATGAGAGTCAACACCTCCAAGTCTGAGGCCATGGTATCTCAGGGTCTTGTTTACGAGTGAGGGTAGGGTGGAGCAGGAGACTGACAGGCGGATTGGTGCAGCATCAGCAGAAATGCAGACGTTGTACTGGACCATTGTTGTGAAGAGGGAGCTGAGCCAGAAGGTAAAGCTCTCAATTTACCAGTCAATCTTCATTCCAACCCTCACCTATGGTCATGAAATTTGAGTAGTGACCAAAAGGGTGAGATTGTGGATACAAGTGGCTGAAATGAGTTTCCTCCATAGGGTGTCTGGGCTCAGCCTTAGAGATAGGGTGAGGAGCTCAGACATCCGGACCGGCGGGAGCTCAGAGTAGAGCTGCTGCTCCTTCACATCGAAAGGAGCCATTTGAGGTGGTTCGGGCATCTGATTAGGACGCCTCCTGGATACCTTACTTTGGAGGTTTTCCAGGCACGTCGAACTGGGAGGAGACCCTGGGGTAGACCCCAAACTTGCTGGAGGGACTACATGTCCAATCTGGCCTGGGAACACCTTGAGATCTCCCAGGAGGAGCTGGAGGGCGTTGCTGGGGAGAGGGACACCTGGAGTGCTCTACTTAGCTTGCTGCCACCACGACCCAACCCCGGAGAAGTGGCTGATGATGAGATCAGATGAGATCAGATCAGATTAGTCATTAGTTAAATTATTCACAAAATAGCCCAACATAACACAAACAAAAGTGGCGTATACCACAAAACACTGGCGTCTGTGCTAAGATGTGTGGTCTGACCAGGCGGAGACGCAGGCACAATATTTGGTTTTATTTGACACCAAAGTAGCACTGCGCCACATGATTTGACTGACACACCCTCTACTGTGCCCCTGTGCCCATTTCGGCGCAAACGATATGGCGAGCCCGGAAACTAGCAAACACGCCCAGCGAAGAGAAAAACCACCTCCAACAAAATTGTCACTATGTCTGCGTTAGTGCTACCGCCAGCCTTGCGCTGTCGGGAAACTAGAGTCCTTGGAGTATTGTTTTTAGAAATGTATATTGTAAAGCTTTAATGAGGTGCCTCCGTAGCTGAATGGTTCCTACCGATATCACATGGCCACAGCTCGCTACCGTCACCAGTTCAATTCCAGCTGGAGACATTGGTTTGCATGTCATACCCCTCTCATTTCCTGTCTGCCCTTCACGATCACTGTCTAATGAAGGTAAAAATACCAAAAAAGAATCTTTTAAAAAAGATTCAATAAACAGATAGGTATATACATACATAAATTGGTTGATTGATTGAGAGACAGGCAGAACCGAAAATGGAGACAAATAAAGCGGCATCTTAATCAGCTTGCATGAGGAGACATTTTTCATTGTCTCAGTGGGACACAGACCCTCCACTTTCTCTCCTGTCTGTCCTCTGTCCTCCTGTCTTCCTTCCTGTCTGTCCTCCTCACATTATCTAGCTCTCCCTCTCAGAGGAGATACGGGACATCCGTCTCTCCTCTTGGAGAGAAATCAAAACTCACACAGAATAACAAGTAGTTGGCTGCCTGCACACACCCATTAAGACGCTCCATAAAAACACACACACACACACACACACACACACACACACACACACACACACACACACACACAGCATGCATGTCTGCATGAATACAGTGGAGCTGGACAGTTTTCATAAATGAGATGAAGCCATATGTCTTCATCTCCTGAAAAAACAGTCCATGGAAACCCAGACTGTTTTTTCTTTACAGATGACATCATCATCCTCAGCATCTCTGTATCGTCCTTCAGCTTCATCTGAGCATGACAGCCAGAACATGAAGGTTAACTGATGAGGCTGTAGTTTAACTACACATGAATATAACAAGGCAGACCTTCTATGTTCAGCCACTTTATTTCTCCATGAAGTGATGTTCTCCCTCTATGAAGTGAGGCAGACAGACAGGCAGACAGACAGAGAGAGCTAGAGAGACAGACACACAGATAGATAGACAGACAGACAGACACAGACAGATAGAGAGACAGACAGATAGATAGATAGACAGAGATAGAGAGACGGACAGAGAGACGGGCAGAGATAGATAGACACAGATAGATAGATAGATAGATAGATAGATAGATAGATAGATAGACACAGAGAGAGATAGAGAGACAGACACACAGATAGACAGACAGACAGTCAGACAGAGACAGATAGATAGATAGACAGACAGACAGACACAGACAGATAGAGAGACAGACACAGACAGAGACAGATAGATAGACAGAGATAGATAGATAGACGGACAGAGAGACGGGCAGAGAGATAGATAGATAGATAGATAGATAGATAGACACAGATAGACAGAGAGACAGAGAGACAGAGAGACAGACAGACAGAGATATAGATAGATAGGTAGATAGATAGGTAGACTAAGACGTTCACATTAACAGCAGCACAGATTCGGAGTATTCAACATAACCATAATAGTAATAAATAAAAAATGACGTGACCCGTTACATCCAGTGAAGCAGCAGCTCTGCAGTTTCTGACAGTTCATCTCGCGCTTTTACTGGTGAGATGAACTGCAAATGAATCATTTCACCTTCACCCCCATTCAGCGTCACTGCTGATGTGTGGTGGAGAGCAGGCCAGTGAGGAGCGAGGCCTGCGGGCCCTGAGGCGGTGCTGAGGCGGTGCTGCTGTCTGCCCGCATGCCCGTCACACAGCACATCCATGTACATGTGATGGGCAGCATCCCAGCTGATCAGCCACAACTATGTTAAAACGTAAACGTGTCATTCTGTCAGCAGTAAAGCTTTATGTAGGTCTGGGTTTAGGTTCATCCTCCGGTCTCTAAACCACCTCTTTCGTTTAAAACTGTACACACGTGCAGTGAGCGGTGGTGACATCCAACCTGGTTATGGAACAAACTGAAACCACTGATCCTGCAGCTAGTTCAGTACGAAACCTCCTGATCCACGGTCTGTTCTGACCGTCTGCTGAACGACTGGACTGGAAAACTGTTTGGTATGTTCCTCTGAAAACAAACTCATCATTCTCATCCCTTCCAAACACACAAGACACAGATGAGGACATACACACACACACACACACACACACACACACACACACACACACACACACACACAGGCAGACATCAGACAGGCAGGCACACAGAGAGAAAGACAGGTGAACAGACAGGCAGACGGACAGGTGGACAAACAGATAGACAGACAGGCGGATGGACAGAAAGACAGGCAGCTAGACAGACAGAAAGATAGAGGTGGACAAACAGGCAGACACACCAGTGGACAGACAGATAAACCCACAGACAGACAGCTAGATAGACAGACAGGCGGGCAGACAAACAGAGGGACTAAGCACCCCACATAACCTTCACCCCCACACACAGCTAAGCAAACCATCCTCTTGTTTTCAATTGTTTTTCAGGAAGTAGAAAGAATTTTCTTCTAAAACTGAGAGACAGAAAACAGGCTGCAGGAAACCCAGAACCTCCTTCCATCTGATCATCCCTGGTTTACATCCAACTCAGTATAGGTTGTGTTGGAAATGTGGCATAATAATTAAATCCAGTCTGGATGCAGATTTATCTGTTCTGAAATACTGAGCACACACACACACACACACACACACACACACACACACACACACACACACACACACACACACACACACACAGCTTTGACCTAAAAACACATTTCAATTGACGGCTCAATTTGTTATGTGAATAAAAACAAGTCAGGCTGACAACATAAAAAATCAGAATATTTCTCTCCTTCAGTTCACTTCATTTGACACAGAATACATCTCAAAATTAATGAAGTTAAGTCAGTCACTTGTGTTAAACCTTCCTCATCTGTGCTGTGTGATGGGTGTGTGTCATCTGGTCATGACTGAGACGCCACAGAGTCCAAACTAAAGACTAAACAGCCGTCAGTCTGATCGCCGTCCAAATCACTGCAAGGAAAACCAGTGTGCAGCCACAAGGCAGCCAGCAGCCATCTGAATCAGAGTATTTAAAGATTCACTAGTGTCTGATAACCTTTAACTGTCCACAAGCTCTGATAAAATCACAGCCCTTTCAGTAACATCGTTTTAGACCAATCAACCAATCTATTTATATCATCCAGAAGAATATTTCATACATTGAAATGCAACAACATGCATGCTACGTTAAGTGCACAAATAAAAATGAATTTGAACAGGAATTATGACAGACCTGCAGAGTGATAACCTCAATAAAAAAACTATCTCCAAAGAGAAATGTATGCACAATTGCACAATGACAGATGATGTCCTAACAAAGTAGTACCCATCAATCAGTCATGATGTAGAAACTTCCTAGTACCATGTAGTAACAACATGTCCTAACAAAGTAGTACCATCAATCAATCATGATGTAGAAACTTCCGAGTACCATGTAGTAACAAACTAGTACCGTGAGAACTGATGTAGTAATTTCCTAGTACCATGAAAACTGATGTAGTAACAAACTAGTAGCTAACTAACTAATGTAGTAACTTACTAGTACCATGAAAACTGATGTAGTAACAAACTAGTAGCTAACGAACTGATGTAGTAACTTACAAGTACCATGAAAACTGATGTGGTAACAAACTAGTAGCACAATAACTGATGTAGTAACTTAGTAATACCATGCATGAGAACTGATGTAGTAACTTCCTAGTACCATGAGAACCAATGTAGTAACAAACTAGTACCACGAGAACTGATGTAGTAACATCCTAGTACCATGAGAACTGATGTAGTAACAAACTAGTACCATAAAAACTGATGTTGTAACTATCTAGTTCCATGGGAACTGATGTAGTTGCTAACTAGTACCATAATAACTGATGTAGTAACTACTTCATACCAAAGGAACTGATACACTAACAAACTTGTTCCATAATTACTGATGTAGGAACAAAGCAGTTTCATGAGAACTGATGTAGTAACAAACTTGTAGCATGAGAACCGATGTTGTAGTTTCCTAGTAACATGAAAACTGATGTGGTAGCTAACTTGTACAATGAGAACTGAGGTAGCGACAAAGAAGTACCACGAAAAATTTAGTAACAAACTAGTACACTAAAAACTGATGTAGTAACTAACCTGTACCATGATAACTAATGTAGTAACTTCCTAGTACCATGAGAACTGATGTAGTAACAAACTAGTACCATAAAAACTGATGTTGTAACTATCTAGTTCCATGGGAACTGATGTAGTAAATAGCAAGTATACAATGAGAACTGTTGTAGTTACTGACTAGTTTACATATTTACAATTTCATTTAGCAGACGCTTTTATCCAATGTGACGTACATCTGAAGTTAATACAACACAAGCAAGGATCTAGTCAGGAGGTGACAGTACAATTAAGCGTCAAAAAACTAGGTTCAAGTCCGATAGGACATAGGTGTCAACAGGCAGTGCACAAAGCCAAAGATGCATAGAAGCGATTTTATATATATACCATCAGGTGTGGAGGTGTTGGAGAAAGAGCTGGGTCTTTCACTTCTTAAAGATGGAGAGGGACTCAGCAGATCGAATGGAGTTTGGTAACTCGTTCCACCACCGGGGAACTACAGAAGAGAAGAGTCTGGCTAGTGACTTAAGGACCCATTGTGGCAGAAGTGCCAGGCGCCTTTCATTGGCAGAGCGTAGTCAGTGGGACTGAGTGTAGACCCGAATGAGGGAGTTCAGGTAGGCGGGAGCTGTTTTAGTTGCTGTTTTGTAAGCGAGCATTAAGGTTTTGAATTTGATGTGGGTAGCAACTGGGAGCCAGTGGAGGGATATGAACAGCGCCGTGACCTGTCTTGTTTTGGGTTGGTTGAAGACCTGACACGCAGCCGTGTTTGGGATCATTTGCAGAGGTTTGAAAGTGCATGCAGGGAGACCTGCCAGTAAGGAGTTGCAGTAGTCAATGCATGATATAACAAGAGCCTCTACCAGAAGAGGTAACACTGGGGGCTCGTCCAGGATCAGCTCCCCGAAAGAAGGGGTAGTGTAACAACCATCAATAACGAGACTCGCTAACGGGCTGGACCCTTTAGTCGACTGATTAATGTAGTCACCGGTGATGTGGGAGACCCGGGTTTGCATCCCGGCTGCAACGGTTCCTGGCTTCCCCCTGAATTTGCTATACTGGTGTCAGAAGTGGGATGGTGAGACCATGAGGCCATCGGACGTGCATGCGCCCAGATGCATGAGGGAGCTGGTATGCTGAAGCACGGGGACACACTTCCTGAAGAAGGGGGGTAGTGTAACGACCACGGATAACTACACTCGCTAGCCCTTGGCTAACGGGTTAGACCCTTTAGTCGACTGGTTAACGTAGTCGCCCGTGGTGTTGGAGACCCGGGTTCTCATCCCAGCTGCGGCGGTTCCCGGCTGCCCCCAAATTGGCTGTACCATGAATGACAGGGATGTCTTTGCAGCACATGGTTATGGGGTGTAAGAATGTAAAAATCAGTTTAGGTTAATATTTACCTCACTTTCCACACATTTAGCTCATTTTCCTCTCATATGAGACAGAAATTCATATAAAACAATGTTACATCTAAATGTTAAAATTAAATCTGAATGTTGCAGGCAAGGAGAGACAATAGTAGAAAAGGGAATTACTGGTCAGTGTCCTTAGTGGACTCGCACAGGTGGACTTGCAGGTCTTTACCCAATTTGGTTTTAACACAATAAGGGCTGACACACAACGGTTGACGCTACAGCGCAGCTGCGTGTTTAAATACAAGGAAGTACCACAGCTGAACCTGCCCCCGTCTGATTTTCACAACAAAGAAAGCAATAGAGGGCGCGACCCACGTCTGCTGACCCAGCAGTTGAAGTTCAGAGATTGAAACTAGCAAGTACTCAGCACAAGAAAGCCTGATAACGACCTAAATCCGAATCAAAACTCAAAGCAAGTTTTAAATCACTTACAAAACGACTGCAGTCTCCTATGTTCAAGATCAGAGCTTGCTCCATGACAACTGATGTAGTTACTAAGTAGTACCATGAGAGCCAATGTAGTTACTAACAAGTACCATGATAACTGATGCAGTCCTGTATTTCCCCGGACTACAAGTCGCACTCGGCAAAAAATGTGTTGTTGTAAGGAAAAAAAAATCTTTAAGTAGATTTAGTGTACAAGTTTCATTTATATGATGGTACTATAGAAATTGAATGAGTAGAATGGACATTCCCATTCAAGTCGACATATTTGGATGGTCAGAATGGCAACCGTTCTTATTTGAACCACTGCCATTGCAAAGAACTGTGACTATTGTAGCAGGCTAACTTCCATATAAACCGATCTAAAGCAAGTCGCAGACTTTTTTTTTTAAATCGCAGATTCACTGAAGTGAAGTTTTGAAGTAATGGCCAAATGAGCAGTGAAGTAGTATGAACATTTACGGCCCCACTGATTAGTGTTGTCACCACAACTAACAACAATCGCCATTTCTTTTGAACTACTCAAATGATCACGGCAAATAGTTCAACGTCCATTTCTACTAATTTCTATAGGTGGTACAGTATTTTCAACTGAGTCACAAGATTAAACAGTCCCATTGTTACGTTTATAAGCCACTTTGGAATATAAATCGCAGGACCAGCCTGACGAGTAAAAAAAAGAACGATTTAGAGTCCTGGAAATACAGTAAACGACATGTACCATGAGAACCAATGTAGTTACTAAGTAGTGCCTTGGGAAATAATATAGTAAACAGATAGTACCACGAAAACTGATGCAGTAACTAACTAGTACCAAGGGAAACTGATGTAGTAATAAAATAGTACCATGAGAACTGTTGTTGTAACAAACTAGTACCATGAGAACCAATATAGTGGCTGACATGTACCATGAGAACTAATACAGTAAAAAACTACTGCTGTGAGAACTGATATAGTAACTAACTAGTACCAAGAGAATTGATGTAGTTACTAATACCATGAGAACCAATGTAGTAACTAACTAGTACCATGAGAACTGATTTAATAACTAACTAGTACCACGAGAACTTGTGCAGTGACTAACTAGTACCATGGGAACTGATGTAGTTACAAAGTAGTACCATGAGAAGTGCTGTTGTAACAAACTAGTACCATGAGAGCCGATGTAGTTACTAACTAGTACCATGAGAACCGAGATAGTAACTGACGTACCATGACAACTAATATTGATATAGTAACTAACTAGTACCATGGGAACTGATGGTAGTAACAAACTAGTATCATGAGAACCGAGATAGTAACTGACGTACCATGAGAACTTATATTGATATAGTAACTAACTAGTATCATGGGAACTGATGGTAATAACAAACTAGTACCATGAGAACTGATGCAGTAACAAACTGGTACCATGAGAACTGATGCAGTAACAAACTGGTACCATGGGAACTGATGCAGTAACAAACTAGTACCATGGGAACTGATGGTAGTAGCAAACTAGTACCATGAGAACTGATGCAGTAACAAACTGGTACCATGAGAACTGATGCAGTAACAAACTAGTACCATGGGAACTGATGGTAGTAACAAACTAGTACCATGAGAACTGATGCAGTAACAAACTGGTACCATGGGAACTGATGCAGTAACAAACTAGTACCATGGGAACTGATGGTAGTAACAAACTAGTACCATGAGAACTGATGCAGTAACAAACTGGTACCATGGGAACTGATAGTAGTAGCAAACTTGTACCATGAGAACCGATGCAGTAACAAACTAGTACCATGGGAACTGATGGTAGTAACAAACTAGTACCATGAGAACTGATGCAGTAACAAACTGGTACCATGGGAACTGATGGTAGTAGCAAACTTGTACCATGAGAACTGATGCAGTAACAAACTAGTACCATGAGAACTGATGGTAGTAACGAACTGGTACCATGGGAACTGATGGTAGTAACAAACTAGTACCATGAGAACTGATGCAGTAACAAACTGGTACCATGGGAACTGATGCAGTAACAAACTAGTACCATGAGAACTGATGCAGTAACAAACTAGTACCATGGGAACTGATGTAGTAGCAAACTTGTACCATGAGAACTGATGCAGTAACAAACTAGTACCATGGGAACTGATGGTAGTAACAAACTAGTACCATGAGAACTGATGCAGTAACAAACTGGTACCATGGGAACTGATGGTAGTAGCAAACTAGTACCATGAGAACTGATGGTAGTAACAAAATTTTACCATGAGAACTGATGCAGTAACAAACTGGTACCATGGGAACTGATGGTAGTAGCAAACTTGTACCATGAGAACTGATGCAGTAACAAACTGGTACCATGGGAACTGATGGTAGTAGCAAACTTGTACCATGAGAACCGATGCAGTAACAAACTAGTACCATGGGAACTGATGGTAGTAACAAACTAGTACCATGAGAACTGATGCAGTAACAAACTGGTACCATGGGAACTGATGGTAGTAGCAAACTTGTACCATGAGAACTGATGCAGTAACAAACTAGAACTATGAGAACTGATGCAGTAACAAATTGGTACCATGGGAACTGATGGTAGTAGCAAACTAGTACCATGAGAACTGATGCAGTAACAAACTGGTACCATGAGAACTGATGATAGTAGCAAACTAGTACCATGAGAACTGATGCAGTAACAAACTGGTACCATGAGAACTGATGCAGTAACAAACTAGTACCATGAGAACTGATGGTAGTAACAAAATATTACCATGAGAACTGATGCAGTAACAAACTGGTACCATGGGAACTGATGCAGTAACAAACTAGTACCATGGGAACTGATGGTAGTAACAAACTAGTACCCTGAGAACTGATGCAGTAACAAACTGGTACCATGGGAACTGATGGTAGTAGCAAACTTGTACCATGAGAACTGATGCAGTAACAAACTAGTACCATGGGAACTGATGGTAGTAACAAACTAGTACCATGAGAACTGATGCAGTAACAAACTGGTACCATGGGAACTGATAGTAGTAGCAAACTTGTACCATGAGAACTGATGCAGTAACAAACTAGTACTATGAGAACTGATGCGGTAACAAACTGGTACCATGGGAACTGATGGTAGTAGCAAACTAGTACCATGAGAACTGATGCAGTAACAAACTGGTACCATGAGAACTGATGCAGTAACGAACTAGTACCATGAGAACTGATGCAGTAACGAACTAGTACCATGAGAACTGATGCAGTAACAAACTAGTACCATGGGAACTGATGCAGTAACAAACTAGTACCATGAGAACTGATGTAGTAACTAACTTCTAGCCTCCCTGATGAATCGACGCCCTTGTCATGCCTGACAAAGCTGGACTGTCAGTGGGCTTTCACACCGATATTGTTAGTATGCAGACTGTTAGAGTGAGCCTATAGACATGGAAATGAGAGAGAGAGAGAGAGAGAGAGTAGATTTGGTGATGGCACCGCTGGCCTCCTTCCAAAATACAGGCCTCAAACTGCGTGGTTCACGCTCGCGCTCTCTCTCTCTCTCTCTCTCTCTCTCTCTCTCTCTCTCTCTCTCTCTCTCTCTCTCTCTCTCCCATAAACACATACAAGATACAAGGACAGACAAAGAAATAAAAAGACAGTGTTGTGAAGACAGGAGGACATATTTCCAAGAAAAGCGAACTCATTCACAGGGTTCATCAACTCTTACAGCAGCAGGAGGTCATCTGCAGGCCAACACTAGTACCTCCTCAACAAACAACAGGAACCGTGTTTTCCTCTTACATTACATGAGGGTTTAAAACCTCACCGAGCAAACGTCACAGAATAAGTCAACGCTCAAGAGAAGAAATGAACGTTTTTGATGAGCTGGTTCGGTAAAAGGAAGTGTGATAAAGACGCGTAACAATTTCCACGCTCAAACGTCATCTTCCAGACGTACTAAAGCAGCCCGGCACCTCTCAGACCAAAGTTTAGTTTCCAACCTAGTTTTAGGGACTGCATATGTGTTCTTCAATCCCATTTACTGTGTCTGACCATCTCCAAACAGGTTTAGGCTCCGAGTCCCCCGGCAAGCACCTGCTCCTGGCTTGTCTTCTCCACGTCTTTCTTTTTAATCATGGTGTTGGTTCAGGAAACTCTCCTCTCGGCACAACGCCGAGGCGCCTAGTGATAAGTTGACAACTTGGTGCAAATTAACAAGTTTTCTAACTCACATACATTTTCACAAAATGAGATTGAGCTAAAAACACCACCACATTCCTCCCAGATGGCCAACTATGTGTCTAAGAGCCGTCCTAAAAAAAAACACGCCGTCCCAAATTCTGCCATCACGTCCCCTTAACCCAGATCTATTTTGGCATGTGGCAGCTTTCAGAAACAGGTTTCCATTCAGAACGTAGTGTCAGACGGCTGGGGACAGCGTGTATAGAGTACTACTTCGCGGGAGTACTCTGAGTACTATGAAGAGGCTCTTCTATAAAGCTGAATGGAGGTTCAAACTGAATGAAAACGACGCTCAACAAAATGAACACAATAATAAAACATGATAAAACAGACCCTCGAAACAAACAACCACCTACTCAGAGTCCAAACACGTAGTCAAGGAAAGGGTGGTAAATGGAGTATCTGTCCTCTCTTCTCCCTTTCTCTTCCACTCGTCCTCTTTCTCTCTGCTGGAGTGAGACCTTTGGCAGAAACACACAACTCACATCAAACCAACGGTCCACCGTCTGCAGCCCAGGACTTAAAAGTCAACCCAGAGTGTTGCTTTTGGCCTCGTCCGGCCGACGAGAGAGGGACAGAGAAATGCAAGCCAGACAAATAAGTAAATAACGAAAGTTGGAGCGAAATAGAGACGGGAGAGACAGATGGCGTGCAAGACAGAAACATGTCAAGCAAAACAGAAAGGAAGGAAGGACAGACCCCAATGTGCTGTCATTTGTGTGAGATGTTCAAATGTGCTGATCCATCATCCAGTCTGATTGCTGTACACACACACACACATGTGCACATGCACAAACCTTCCAAGCATGTATACTCTGAACGGAGTGAGAGCTCTGTGAATTACTGTGTCAGTGATTGTCTTGCTGAAAATATATATATATATATATATATATATGGCAATGTTTACAAAAACTGTATTTCATGCCGATCAAGCAACTGTTAAATAAAGAAAGAATGACAGAAAGAAAAAGACAGAAGGAGAGAGTGTGTGCAGCCCTGCCTGGTGATTTGTGTAGCCTTCCTCTTCAGCAGATCACAGTAACAGAACCACAGAACAGACGTCAGTCAGCGTGCCATGCAGAATAGAGACGTTAGAAACAGGCTCTTGTCAGGTCCATTAAAACCGACGGGCAGAACATGTCACTCAAAATAACCCCACGCTTTGGCAACGTTCTCCTGTCAATCACCAGCCAGACCACACACAAGGGAGGAACCTCGGTCTAAACAAAGACCATCTGAAATGAGTCCGGCTTGTTGTTCTGTCATCAGGTCTTCGTGCTCTTGCTGCTGATGTTCTCACAGCCTCCGTGTTTTCCTCAAAAGATATATTTTGCCCTCGTACATCGCTGTCATTTTCAGCAGCCGTGTTGTGTGTATTGATGCCGTCCCATCCGGTGACCTACATAGAGTAATGCGGGTCACCTCACGCAGCCCTCGGCTCCAACCGTCACAGTACACCGTCCCTCCTGCTGTTAGAGACTCCACTTACTTCAAACTAATGAACCCTACCAAAATCACACCGTCCACAAACCCGTCTGGAGTCGCTAGGGAGAGACCAGAAACTAGACCGGCCAATCTGAGGAGGATGAGAGTAGATGCCCTCTGTGTTAACGTTTCAACAAGATGGCCACTGATCCCAGGTACAGGACCACACCGACATCTACCGAACGACTTCATCACTCCACAGCACACATCCATCAGTCTTAGTCTACTGAACATTGGCCAACTCAATTACCAAGTCATGGAAGTCTCCGTCCCGTGGGGACATATCTCTGTGTGAAATCATCAGACAGACCTCTTCAATAAGCCAGGCTATAGATCAGGTCTGATCAGGTCTCTTTCGCGGGTCAAACGTGTGGAGCGGTGTATGGACGAAGCAGAGTTGATGTGCTCTCTGTAAGATCTGTGTAGTCGACTCGTCAGCACTAGTCAGTAATAGTCAGTCCTAGTCGGCACTAGTCAGCACTAGTCAGTACTATTCAGTACTAGTCAGTAATAGTCAACACTAGTCAGTCCTAGTCGGCACTATTCAGCACTAGTCAGTACTAGTCAGTCCTAGTTGGCACTAGTTAGTCCTAGTCAGCACTAGTAAGTACTAGTCCGTACTAGTCAGTCCTAGTCGGCACTGATCAGTACTATTCAGTCCTAGTTGGCACTAGTCGGTACTAGTCATTCCTAGTCAGTGCTAGTCCGTACTAGTCTGTCCTAGTCAGTCCTAGTTGGCAGTAGTCAGTACTGGTCATTCCTAGTCAGCGCTAGTAAGTACTAGTCAGTCCTAGTCGGCACTAGTCAGTAATAGTCGGTCCTAGTCAGTACTACTCAGCACTAGTCAGTACTAGTCGGCAGGATATCTGATCAATACTTATCTTATGAAGGTTATTTATTCTAATTTGAAACGTCGGTTGTTGATTCTGGTGTGTTGTCTTTCCAGTGCTCGACATGATTGTTGGAAGACCTCCTCACACAGCTGAATGATATGTGAAGTACTTCTGTCATTACGTGGTTTTTTCATCTGTCTCTTATTTGGACCGGCTCTGTGTTACTGGAATATTTTGCGGCTGCACCGCAAAATGACAAATGAAATATCTGGTCGTTTACTTTTCGACAACCAAGTAAAATTATTTATCATGATTTAAGAATATTTATCTTGTTTTAGAAATCTTACGTTGTAGAAATACCTCGCTGTGCTGGCAAATCATTTTCCTTTTGGGCAGGGGGGGGAGGTCTTATTTGCACATGGTAAATTGTATCTCAGTTTTGACATGGAATTGTCTCGGCATGTTTGCATAGTTTAGTTCTGCAGAAATGATTGAAGTTGAGTTAATCCGACATTAGATAACCTTCTTCATCAACTCTACTCGGTGTTTTGTTGGCCGAAGCGAAGCCAGGTCACTCACCGATCTCCGAGCCGCAGAAGAGCTGCTGTGGATGTGCAGGTTTGCAGCTGCATCCGTCCACCCGTCCATCCATGTCCACGCTGAGGACAAGGAGCACGCAGAGCCCCAGACACACGCTCTGCACCCGGCCCACGGCCATGTCCCCGGCCTCCTCCGACCGCTCGCTCGTCCAAAACCCCTTTGGCCTCGTTCCTCTGCTCCTCTTCTCCAGCGCCTCAACCGACGAGCCACCAAAGCCACCAGACAGACAGAAAATCAGACAGAAAGACAGACAGCGGAGAAGGAGCGATGGAGGAGGAAATCAAGTTGTGAGAAGATAAAATGAGATCTGATGAAAGGAAACTTCAGACAGGAGCCTTCCCACAAGTTTTATTCACCGTTGTGAATGAATTCAGGCTGGCAGCAAGTCCTGCTCGCTCTCTCTCTCTCTCTCTCTCTCTCTCTCTCTCTCTCTCTCTCTCTCTCTCTCTCTCTCTCTCTCTCTCTCTCTTTTCTCTCTTCAGGGTGCATACAGAGACACTCACAATGGCGTCTCCCCCTCCAACCTCCAACTCTGGTCCTGAATGCTGAGAGGAACACACACAGGGAGCCTCTTATGTAGTCACCAACGTGCAGACATGTGAAAGGACCGCCTCTTTGACAGAAAGAAAAAAAAACATCTCATCACCGCTTTCATCACCATTCTCCTCCTCTCATCCCACACGCGTCGACCTCCCCCTTCTCCTCCTCCTCCTCCTCCTCTTCCTCCTCCTCCTCCTCCCACTGGCTTTGGCTGACAAATACCACCGTCCGACTTTTTTAAGTCTGAGCTGAAACGAGCATAAATTAAATGGACTGCACAGTGTTTTCATGTCCTTTACTACGAGTCAAGTTTATGGGCGACTGAGAAAAGTTCCCACATACAAGGAGTGAGACTGCAGGAGGCTTCAGGATACAAACGCAAAAGCATGAAGCAAATGTTCTGACGGTGACACAACAATGAAC
Organism: Lampris incognitus; assembly: GCF_029633865.1. Taxonomy (NCBI): domain Eukaryota; kingdom Metazoa; phylum Chordata; class Actinopteri; order Lampriformes; family Lampridae; genus Lampris; species Lampris incognitus. Next base: position 146,318,119 of record NC_079212.1, on the reverse strand, counting down.
ACCTAATGTTAATCTACACCAGACTCTGTGTGGGACTACTTTGGGGTGGACTAAGTTGAGAAGATGAATTAAACAAGGCAGCACTTAACCCCAAACCACCTTCCCCAGTCCAGCTGCTCAGGGGCCACCAGTGGAGACGGTGGTTGTACTGGGCAGCTCCCAGGTGTCCATGTGCAGCAGGGTGTTGCTGTAAAGCAGCACATGTGCTCAGCGTGCTACACTGGGTAAATAAAGGTTCAAAAGAGCTTGACTCACTTGGAATAGACGTGTATATTGTGTGTGATCACATGAAATGTCATAATGAGGTAAACTGGCAGATTTGGGTTTGCTAAGTCAAAACTGATGATGATGATGATGATGATGGCACTCTGTGTTTCATGATTATCATTATTCATTATTATTGCTTCCAGTGTGGGAAGATGGTGGCGAAAATTCATGTTTACAACGGCCTCCCCCAGTACCGTCCATGCAGTGTCTTTGTCCACATCTGCGTCTAAGTGTGTCTTTGTTTGATGGCTTGGAGAGCTGGCACTGGATCGGCTGGGAGAGCTTGGTCTGCTGCGTCCTGTGGGCCCAGGGACCACGGCCCTGCTGGAGCTGTGGCCGAAGAAGAAACACCGAGGGCGGTCTGACAGGAGGTGGAAGCGGGGCAGGCTAAGCTAACTGCTAGCCCATGCAGACCGGCAGTTCTGACAGTCATCCTGGCTGGCGTTTGTTCTCCTGGACAGTGATTTTTATTTTATTTTTTAGATATGTGTGTTAGTTTAGATATATGTGTTAGTTAGGATACGTGTGCTAGTTAGGATATGTGTGTTAGTTTGGATATATGTGCTAGTTAGGATACGTGTGTTCTTGTAGTTTTTGGATATGTTTTTGTGTCTTTGTGTAACACTTCTGTGGGCTGGAGCAAACGACGTTTTGTTTCATTTCATTTGCGCAAGTGCATGAAGTGAAATGACAAATAAAGTGTTTCTGATTGTGATTACATTGGTGGGAACTTGTGTCACAACACCAACAAAACTACAGTGACACGTCCACACGTCGAGAACAACGTCTGCGACTTCTTCTGTCTAACGCACACTGTCATGTAAACGTAAATGACCTTTCCATTAACTTGTGTTCTGTTTGGGTCAAAATGATCCGTTTGAAATTACAACTACTAACCATAAATGATGTTAATAAAAGTTAATATTAGTAATAAACGGTGTTAATATCAGTTAATGCTAGTAGTAATATTAGTAATAATATTAGTAATATGTGAGATAAGGATAAGACATACTGGGTATTTTTAGATAAATATTACAATTGTATCGCTATAAAATCCAAAGGTGGCTTGGGTCAATATGACCGGTGAACAATACCTCCGTTACTAGTTAGTGAACAGAACATGAGGCTTAATTGACACGCCCGCCGATAGCTTATCGCACAAAAGGAATCAAGTAAAGATATTAAGCTTGATAACATGCTTGACCCCGTCATCGTTCCTTTTATTTCTGCTATCACTTCAACTGTGTTGGTCCAAACTGAGCTGAGGAGTCGGTCTGTTGTGTCGACACGATCCAGTCCCTGTTCTGTCTTCACTGTTCACAGGGTTGACCGGGTTTCCTTGTTTAAACAAATAGACTTAGCTGTGTCAATATGCCGGGCTTAAAGCCTCCAGCCAGAGCAGGACTTTGCATCCGGGAAAGGAAGGAATGCAGGGTGGCCTCTTTTATTCCACCACAAGATGATCACCAGTCTTTTAGAATACAGCTGTTGAACTGAGAGCCAGCTGTTTATGAATGGGCGTGTCACCAGTTCATACAGCTTCCTGCTACGATCGACCAGAATAACGTCTATATGCACTGGCTCCATGTTGAAACAGCTGTTTATTCATTTAGCTCATTATTCATTTCGTCCCTTCTCTTCCAGATAACCACGCCCACTTTCCCAGTGGTGGTGAAGATTGGACACGCCCACTCTGGAATGGGGAAGGTATATCTATCTATCTGTTTGTCTGTCTGTCTGTCTGTCTGTCTATCTATCTATCTCTGTATCTATCTATCTGTCTCTCTATCTGTCTGTCTATCTATCTGTCTGTCTGTCTGTCTGTCTATCTAGATGTCTATCAGTAGTGTTAAATGTCTGTCGTTACTCATTGATCCACCCCACTCTGAATCACTCTGTCATACCTTGTGTTTTTACTGTTTTTCAAGACCTGACTAAACTTTCTAGCCAGACTTCACTCTTCCGTCATCTTTCATCCTGCTGTGTTATCTGTCACACACCCATACCTCACCACATGTGTAGACAGATGTAGACAGGTGTAAATGAGTATAGATAGGTGAGGACAGGTATACATATCTATTTCAGAGGCACTTATCTCCTTCCTGATGTTGCCTCGGTTTCAGACCAGGACGGTCAACATCTGCACACATTCTCACACTAAGAAGGCTGATGGAAGGAGTTAAAAGCCACAACAAGAAAGCAATAATCCTATTTGTAGACTTTCGAAAGGCATTTAACTCGATACACAGGGGAATAATGATGAAAAGCCTTAAAGCTTATGACGTACCACCAAAACTTCACAGTGCTATCAGCAAACTTTATGAGAACACCAGAGCGAGAGTCATGACACCGGATGGAGAAACAAGATTTTTCGAAGTAATCACAGGCATACTGCAAGGAGATACCCTAGCCCTGCATATCTTAGCTATAGCACTTGACTATGTCATGCGCAAAACTATCAGCAGCAGAGAAGAAGAGCTCGGCTTCCAACTACATAAGCGAAAGAATCGACGCGTCGCACCAATCACAATTACTGACCTGGACTTTGCTGATGGTCTTGCACTCCTTACGGAAGAAATTGAGCAAGCACAATGAATACTCACGCACCTCGAACCTGAAGCTGGAAAAGTAGGACTGCATTGCAATGCAAAGACAATAGAATTGCAAGCTTATAAACAAGAAGAACCGGTAATCATAAAAGCTAAAGATGGCACTACAATAAAGGAAGTAAAGAACTTTAAATACCTTGGAGCACTGACTGAAAGTCCAGAAAAGGACTTTGCTGTAAGGAAACCAATTGCCTGGAGTGCGTGCCATAAGTTGAGAAGAATATGGACCGCCACGCTGTCAAGGAAGATAAAAGTTAGACTTTTTGTGGCAACTGTTGAAACAGTTTTACTCTACGGCACCGAGACCTGGACAGTGACGGTGTCTCTGCAGAAACAGCTAGATGGATGCTATACTAGCATGCTTAGAATGGCCGTCAATGTATCATGGAAGAGACATCTGACAAATGTACAGCCATACGAAGAGCTCCCTGTGGTGTCCACACAAGTGCAACAGAGAAGGATGCGTCACACAGGCCACTGCATGCGTCACAGTGATGAAGCTGCCAACAAACTTGTGCTCCAGCAACCATCTGATGGAAGAACTCAACGTGGTTGAAGAAGAATCACCTATGTGGACAACCTATTGAGGGACACGGGTGGAGAATGTACAGGAGCTCAAAACGATCATGAAAGAGCGGGATAGTTGGAAATGCCCCGTGGAAGCAGTTATGGGGTGTCCTGATGGACGACCTAGGTGAGGTGAGGAGGTGGTGATATTGCCTTCCCCTCTATTATACTAATTTTGGGATGCTTGCTTGGTGAGAAAACTTCTGTGATAGTTTGCATGGGGCTTGTTGGTGGGCAAATGCGTTGAAACCCAAAAAAATGATAGCAGTCCTTAATACCAGACTAATGATAATTAGGGAACTCAATCTTTTCTTTTCACCCTCTGACCCCCATTTTAAAAGTGCTCAGGTTGATCAGCCTGGAGAAACCATTTTGCAGGTCTGGTAACATTATCCAGTTAAGCTAAATTAGCAAACTAGTGAGCTTTCAAAATGTACACGATTAACCAATTTCCACATGTTATTTTGCATGCGCTTTACACAAAGTGAGAGTGCAAAGTTAAAAAGAATGTGATAAAAGAAGAAAACAGAAATAATGAACCATGAAATAAATGAAAGATCACATAGTACAGACAGAACTTATTAATAGTATGAATATAACGTAGTTGTAATATGAAGTCTAAACTGATGACAAAAAAACAAGTCTACACTACAGCATGTATTGCTTCATGTTCCATGACTTCAGGTGATGACATCTCATTGAATTCTTGCCCAGGGCTGAAAACTTCCAAGCTGGTTTGAAACCTAAACTTTCATCGTCCTAAATCAATTCACCTCTTACCTGATCCTCTCTTCGTCCTGCACTGCATCGCTAAATGTCTGTTTCTTTACCGTAGGTGAAAGTGGACAATATCAGCGACTTTCAGGACATTGCCAGCGTGGTGGCCATCACTCAGACCTACACCACCACAGAACCCTTCATAGATGCCAAATACGACATCAGGATTCAGAAGATTGGCGCCGACTACAAGGCATACATGTATGTGTGGGTGTGTAGAGGTCTGGCTTGTTATTAATTGTGTATGTGTCTGTTGAATTAAATGCACCATTTTGTCTTTTTTTCTCCCAGGCGGACATCCATCTCTGGTAACTGGAAGAGCAACACTGGATCTGCCATGTTGGAACAAGTAGCCATGACTGAAAAGTGAGTGAGCGTCCTGTCAAAATAAATTACGAGTCCGCGATGGTGTAGCGGTCTAAGCATCGGCTTTGTGTCGATGCAGTTGCCCACTGGGGACTGGGTTTCGTGCCCCGGTCTCGTCAGATCCAACTATGGTCAGACTCGATGAAGCAGCAATCATTGGCAACGCTGTCTTCGGGAGGGGGGCGGAGTCGGCTTGTGTTCGTCACGTGATTGCGTCTCTGTGTTTGTCAGAAAAAAACAGTGGTTCGGCCTGGAGTCGCCTTGTCACGAAAGTGGGGAGGCGGTCTCCTTCGAGACTGCCGGCCGGAGAGATGCAGTTGGCGAATGCATGCAGTACGAGGGTGGGTGTTTGAATTAAAATAGGGATCGATTTGCCACTAAATTGAGAGAAAAAAGGGAAAAATCAGAAATAAATTAAAAAAAAAAATTACGTACATCCAGTCACTGTATCATAGACATCAACTCAAGGTTATTTATGTACTCCTAAATCACAGTGATGGTCTAAGAGAGCTTTACAATCACATTATATTCACATTCCATCCCCCAGAAACAGGTAAATACAGTAAATGGTAATAACATAGTGTATCCAAAAAAACATCATTGAAGACCCAGGACTCCAGAAGTAGCTTTTCTTTAGGTTTACCTGTCTTTGGCAGCTTCAACAAACAAAGTGAGAGAGAACAGACACACCCATCTTCTTCTTCTTTATATAGACTACTTGGACAGCTAAAACACCTGGAGCCTAGAGCTCCCTCTAGGTAAGTAATACCATAAAGTCTCAGGAAAGTACAGCCTCTCCCCCCCTTCTCTGGTCTGCAGCCAACACTTAACATCTTAACCCCAAAGGTTAGGGCCTATAGTAGTCAGGTGTGCGTCTCTCTCTCTCTCTTGCTCGCTCGCTTTCTCTCTGGTAGAGCACCTCAGGGGTGGTGTTTCCTGTAATACAGGTGGGGACTCACTCTCCAGCTTAGGTGGGCCACTCTCAGAATCATCCACAGGGGTTGTTGGAGAGTCATAGACACTGAGCTCAGGGGACTGCACTTGTTCGGGCTCCAGAGAGGATGGGATTTCATGTCTGGGAGTTCCAGGTCAAAGGTGGACCTAGGCCTCCGGGACATCAGCATCTCTGCTGGGAACAAGCCTGTGGTAGAGTGAGGGGTGATTCAGTAACTAAACAGGAAACTCGACACTTTTGTTTTCAAGCTCTCCCTTCCTTCTTGCATCTTCTTCAACCCCTCTTTGAAGGTCTGAACCACTCGTTCAGTCAATCCATTGGACGAAGGATGAAAAAGAACTGAAGTGACATGTCTAATTCCAGTTTTACTCATGAAATCAGCAAACTCACCACTTGTAAAGCAAGTAGCATGATCACTCACTAACATCTGGGGTAGACTATCGACACTGAAATTTTGTCTGAGTTTTTCAATGGTTCCATGACTGATTGCTGTATCTACTGGATATACAGTGCGTCTGGAAAGTGTTCACACCCCTTCACTTTCCCCTCATTTTGTTATGTTACAGCCTTATCCCAAAATGGATTAAATTCCTTTTTTTTCTCATCAATCTACACACAATACCCCATAATGACAAAGTGAAAAGGGTTTTGTAGAAATTTTTGCAAATTTATTAAAAATAAAAAACTGAAATATTGCATGTACATAAGTATTCACACCCTTCGCTATGACACTCAAAATTGAGCTCAGGTTCATCCTGTTTCCACTGATCATCCTTGAGATGTTTCTACATCTTGATTGGAGTCCACCTGGAGTAAATTCAATGGATTGGACATGATTTGTAAAGGCACACACCTGTCTATATAAGGTCCCACTGCTGACAGTGCATGTCAGAGCAGAAACCAAGCCATGAAGTCAAAGGAATTGTCTGTGGACCGCCGAGACAGGATTGTATCGAGGCACAGATCTGGGGAAGGGTACGAAAAAAATTCTACAGCTTTGAAGGTCCGGAAGAGCACAGTGGTCTCCATCATTCGTAAATGGAAGAAATTTGGATCTACCAGGACTCTTCCTAGAGCTGGCCGCCCAGTCAAACTGACCAGTGACCAAGAACCCGATGGTCACTCTGACAGAGCTCCAGCATTCCTCTGTGGAGATGGGAGAACCTTCAAGAAGGAGAACCATCTCTGCAGCACTCCACCAATCAGGCCTTTATGGTAGAGTTGCCAGACGGAAGCTTCTGCTCAGTAAAAGGCACATGACAGCCCGCTTGGAGTTTGCCAGAAAGCACCTAAAGGACTCTCAGACCATGAGAAACAAGATTCTCTGGTCTGATGAAACCAAGATTGAACTCTTTGGCCTGAATGCCAAACATCACGTCTGGAGGAAACCAGGCACCTCTCATTACCTTGCTAATACCATCCCTACAGTGAAGCATGGTGGTGGCAGCATCATGCTGTGGGGATGTTCTTCAGCGGCAGGAACTGGGAGACTAGTCAGGATCGAGGGAAAGATGAATGGAGCAAAGAACAGAGAGATCCTTGATGAAAACCTGCTCCAGAGAGCTCGGGACCTCAGACTGGGGCGAAGGTTTACCTTTCAACACGACAACGACCCTAAGCACACAGCCAAGACAACGAAGGAGTGGCTTCGGGACAAGTCCGTGAATGTCCTTGAGTGGCCCAGCCAGAGCCCAGACTTGAACCCCATTGAACATCTCTGGAAAGACCTGAAAATAGCTGTGCAGCGACGCTCCCCATCTAACCTTACAGAGCTCGAGAGGATCCGCAGAGAAGGATGGGAGAAATACCCCAAATATAGGTGTGCCAAGCTTGTAGCTTCATACCCAAGAAGACTTGAGGCTGTAATCGCTGCCAAGGGTGCCTCAACCAAGTACTGAGTAAAGGGTGTGAATACTTATGTACATGCAATATTTCAGTTTTTTATTTGTAATAAATTTGCAAAAATTTCTACAAAACCTTTTTCACTTTGTCATTATTGGGTATTGTGTGTAGATTGATGAGGAAAAAAAGGAATTTAATCCATTTTGGAATAAGGCTGTAACATAACAAAATGTGGGGAAAGTGAAGGGGTGTGAATACTTTCCGGATGCACTGTACCTCCATCCATTTAGAATGGGAATCAACCAACATGAGGAACATCTTGCCTAAGAGTGGACCTGCATAATCCACATGAAGTCAAGTTCATGGCTTCTCTGGCCATTCCCAGGGATGCAATGGTGCTGTAGATGATGAGATGAGACTTGCTGTTTTGTTGACAGACATCACACACTGGTTTACTTCAGTCTCTACATCTTGATCCATCTGTGGCCACCAAAGATATGACCTTGCTAGGCCCTTCATCCTAGACATTCCTGGATGGGCCAGATGCAGCAACTTTAGCATAATTTTTCTTCCTTGTTGGGGGATAACTACTCAAGCACCCCACAGAACACATCCATCATGAACACTTAGCTCTAAGTATCAGGTAAAGTAAGGCATGAATTGAGGCTGTACTGTAGAAAGCCATCCTTGTAGTATATATTCTCTGCTTCCGGTGTAGGAAGATGGCTGCGCAAATTCATGTTTGCAGCGGCTTCACCCAGTACCGGTGTGGCAAGATGGCGCGAACTTACGTTTATGGCGGCCTCATCCAGTACCGTCAATTCAGTGTCTTTGTCCACATCTATGTCTGCGTTTGTGTCATAATTTGATGTCTGAGAGAGCTGGTGCTGGTTCGGCAGGGGGAGCGTGGTCTGCCGCGTCCTGTGGGCCTAGGGACCACGGCCCTGCCTGGAGCTGCACCTGAAGGACACAGGAGCGGGGCAGGCTAAGCTAACTGCTAACCCATGCAGTCTGGCAGTTCCGATAACAGCGGGGGCGGTCTGGCGGCAGTCTCACCTAGCATTGACTGTGTTTTTAGTGACGTCATGTGGAGTGTGGGGAGATGTGTCGAAGGTATCTGACTGAGAGAGCTGGCATTGGCTCAAATAGGGGAGCCTGGTCGACTGCATCCGGTGGGCCCAGGAACCACGGCCCTGCCTGGAGCTGTGCTCAAGGAGGAAACACCAAGGGCGGTCTGACAGGACACAGAAGCGGAGCAGGCTAAGCTAATTGCCAGCCCATGCAGACTGGCAGTTCCGACAGTCATCCTGGTGTTCATTCTCTTGGACAGTGATTTTTTTTTTGTTGATATGTTGGATATATGTGTTCTTGGAGTTTGGATGTGTTTTTGTCTTTGCGTTGCACAGCTGTGGGCTGGGAAAAACAACATTTCATTTCATTTCATGTGCGCAGGTGCAAGGAATGAAATGACAAATAAATGTTCCTGATTCCTGATATGCTCATGCACGTGTAACTGTCACATCTTTTGCTGTCCAATGTTTCACTTGTTCCGTAGTCACTAGTGCATCATCCATCACATCCAGCATCAGAACCTGATCATCCTTGCCTTCTGCAGGGAGGGACTCAGGCAAGGGGAGCCTCCTGAGGGCATCTGCATTGGCATGCTGCTTTCTGGGCCTGTTTACAGTGCTATACTCATAAGCACTGAGCCATACAGCCCAATGCTGTACACGTGGTGAGACCATCTGAGGTACAGTTTTAGTCTCATCGAACAATGAGATCAGGGGCTTGTGATCAGTTACTGTAGTAAAGTTCCTGCCACAGATGTATTTGAGAAATCTCTTTATTCCAAATATCACAGACAAACCTTCCTTGTCTAGCTGTGAATACTTCTTCTCTGCAGGTGACAAGGTTCGAGATACAAAACCCAATTGGTTTTTCTGTTCCATCTTCCATTTTGTGGGACAGTACGGCTCCTATGCCGTATGGTGAGGCCTCGCAGGATAATATTAGATCCTTATCTCCAGAGTAGTGCACTAAAACATCTGCTGACTTCAGTAAGTCTTTAGACTTCCTGAAGGCTTTGTCTCGACAGTCACCCCATCTCCAGAGTACATCCTTCCTCAACAGGTAATGTAAGGGGGCCAGCAATGTGGAGAGGTTGGAAAGGAAGTGATTGTAATAATTCAACAAGCCCAAGTAAGCCTTAAGCAGTGTAACATTAGCTGGGGCTGGAGCAGCAACAACAGCTTTTACCTTGGCTTCCACAGTGTGCTCCCTTAGCATCCATTTTATATCCCAGGTACTGAACCTCATCAGGACAATGTGCATTTGCTTCTCTTTAGTCCGGTGAAGTCAAGTCAATTTTATTTGTATAGGCCAATGTCAAAAATTATAAATTTGCCTCAAGGGGCTTTACAGCAACACATCCTGTCCTTACATCGTCGCATCGGATAAGGAACAACACGCTAAAAAAAATATATTTTAACAGGGAGAAAAAATAGGAAGAAACCTCAGGGAGAGCAACAGAGCGGGGGATCTCTCTCCCGAGATGGACAATGTGCAATGGATGTTGTGTTTACACAATTTATACAATACAACATTGAAAGAGGATAACACAATTATAATGGAATTATAAAATTGTGAAGAATATGATGAGGAAAATGCCTCGTAATGCTGAGTATGGAGCGGCCCTCAAGGAAGGCGTGGATCCAAACAGGACCCCTGGCCAACGGCCCCAACCTCAAGGTTGTGTTCACATCAGGACAGATTCTGAATGAATACAGAGAAATGGTGGGAGTAAATTGTAAGAGTAAGTTGTAAGGCCAAAGAGGAGGTTTATGGATGTGGTGAGGGAGGACATGCAGGTGGCTGGTGTGACAGAGGAAGCTGCAGAGGACAGGAAGAGATGGAAACAGATGATCCACTGTGGCGACCCCTAACGGGAGAAGCCAAAAGTAATAGTGGATAATGAGGATGATGCCAAGCAGTGTCCAGACACCACCAGAAAAGTCCAGGACCCGAGCCACGCAACTGCATCACCATGTTAAAAAAGAAAAAAATTAGTCACACATCTTAGTGAGAGAAGGATATGGTAACTTTGAAACAGGATAACTAAATTATATGGATTGATAAGATGTATAAAAAGTAGTTGTACATTTTTGGGACTCCCGCACCACAAGCAACTACGTTAACCAGTCGACTGAAGGATCTGACCCGTTAGCCGAGGGCTGGCGAGTCTATTCATCCATGGTTGTTACACTACCCCCTCCTTCGGGAAGCGCGTCCTCGCGCTTCAGCATATCAACTCCTTCATGCCTCTGGGCGCACGCGCTTCCAATGGCCTCATGGTCTTGCCATCCCACTTCTGACACCAATGTCATTTTATATAAAATTTACATAATTTTATATAAAATTAAGTCTGAGACCAGCAACTCCAGCCTGGTCAAAACCTCATCCAGCTTCCTGAGGTGCATCTCTCTGGTTGCCCCGGTAGCCAGGATATCATCCAGATAAACTGCGACTTGGCGTATCCCCTGGAGAACCCCCTTCATGGTTCTCTGGAAGATTGCAGGGTCTGAGGATACTCCAAAGGGAAGCCTGTTGTATGTGAGCATTCCTCTGTGTGTGTTCACAATAATATACTTAGACGTCTTTATGCATGCTCAATAAACCAGGTAAGAAAACCAAAGAAAGTTGAATCAGTTCATCTGGACACAACTTTTATTGACCAATACGTTTCATCACTCAACTAAATGACCTCTTCAGTCTCAACTAACTTTAGGTATCCCCACCCCTTATAAACCCTTATCAGCCCCTGAAACTAGAGCAACAGATTCAGCGGGCTTTCTTATGTGGAAGTCAGACTTAAATCTCTGGATGATTTCACCTGGTTTGAGGTTAAAGTGCTTTTCAATAAAGTTACCAACTGTGCAAAGGTTTTATCTCCAGGCTTTATTGGATTTAGGAGGTTTCCCATCAAACTGTAGGTTTGTGCACCTGCCACACTGAGCAACGTGGATTTCTTCTTATCTTCATCCTCAGTGTCCCTTGCAGTAAAGAAATGTTCCATAATGTCACAGTGCTCCCCCATGCTTGCACTTTGAATCAAATGGTGGCAGCGTTCCAGTGGTTGCCATCTCACCTGCATGTGTCTTCCCCCCTTCACTAAGTCTTTTGTCCTGCTGGAGTTTCCAACAATCAATCAATCCATCAGTGCACGTTGGCCAGGTTGCTGATTCTCCAGTATAACACAGTGTATCCAAGAAAACATCAGCGAGGACTCAGGACTCCAGAAGTAGCTTTTCTTTAGCTTCACTTGTCTTTGGCAGCTTCAACAAACAAAATGAGAGAGAACAGACACACCCATCTTCTTCTTCTATATATAGTCTACCTGGACAGGTAAAACACCTAGAGCCTAGAGCGCCCTCTAGGTAAGTAATACTGTAAAGTCTCAGGATAGCACAATGGTAATGTATGTCACTCAGCATCCTTAGACCCTCGAATTGGATGAGAAAAACTCCACAAGAAAACACAGGGGAAAAAAGAAATAGGAAAGACCTCAGAAAGAACATCAGAGGAGTATCCCTCTCCCAGTACAGACAGGACAGATAGAGGTATTGTACAAACTGGACAGAGTAGACAAGAAGAGATTTATAAATAAAATATTCAAGGAAGTCACTAAATTAGTACGTTAAGTACAATGAAACAATGCCAAATGCATTTATTGAGATGTTGGGCATCCTTCCCATATGCCGTCACACAGCATCATGTTGTAGGTAGTCACAAAGGTACTCAGATGTGCCATCAGACCTCCAGCATAAGATGAAGAGCATAGAATGACTCATATTTGAGATTTAATTTGCATTCATGCAGAGCAAAACCTTAACCACAAGCTGCTGACTGAGAAAACCATTCATCATTCAATCCTGATGGCAATAGCAAGTAGGAATCATGGAATTTATTTATAAACCCCTGACTTCTCCCAGTTACAATCACAAATTGTTGAGTCATCTAAAAAGTAATCTCAACTATGTTTACAAAGTGTTACTGTTAAGATAAGTTACCGTCTTAATTTTCTATCAGGGGGACATAATCAGTGTGAAATGTCTTAAAATGAAAAGTAGTGTTGATATGCATTAGTATAAATGGAGGTTTATCTCAGAAATAAAAAATGGCTGAACATCTCCTAGTTGGAGCAGCCAGATGTCATCTGATTGTTTTTCATCTTCTGAGGTGACTGGTCTCTGTTTTATGTCTCCTGACCTGAACCAGATACAAACTGTGGGTGGACACCTGCTCTGAGATCTTTGGAGGTCTGGAGGTCTGCGCTGTTAAAGCCATCTGTGGCAAGGATGGAAATGACTACATCACTGAGGTGAGAGAGATGATGGATGGATGGATGCAATTAATTTGGTATTTATGCATGCTATTAGAAATACAAGAACATTTTGTATATATTAAATACAATTAAATGGATAGACTGACAGACACATATAGATCAATAGATAGACAGACAGACAGACAGACAGACAGATAGATAGATAGATAGATAGATAGATAGATAGATAACATTTTAGCATTTTTTTTTAGATTTTCTTTGCTGTTTCGGTATATTTTAAATCCATTTATGATATACAGTATTGTACTGTACATGTACCCCATGATACATGTCTAAAACAACCAGCGGGAAGACAGGAAAAAAAATGTTAACAAGGAATTTTTTTTGCTCCAAAGACAATTACTTCAGTTTTATCTTTGTTTAAAGGAAGAACATTCTGAGACATCCAATCATTGATTTGTTCAATGCACTTACTCAGTGCTTCTATGGGATTATAGTCCCCTTGTGATATGGGTATATAAATCTGCGTGTCATCTGCATAGTTATGGTAACATATTTTGTTGTTTTCCATAATCAGAGAGTACTGCTGGCGTCGTCTGTGGCTGCCGCTTCTCCCTCTCATAGCCCCCCTTCCCATCCACCCCTGTATGTCTGTGTTATGTTCATCTGTCATCTTGTTTCACTCCATTTATTGTAAAGCAACTTTGAGTACTAGAAAAGCGCTATATAAGATTGATTTATTGTTATTATAATCACAACTAGCGGGAGCATAAGCAACCCCAGAACGGAGCCTTGGAGAACTCCACAGGTCATTTTTGTATGCTCAGATTTTTAATTATCTATAGACACAAAGTAGTCCCTGCCCTTTAAGTAGGCTTCAAACCAATTTAGTGCTGTGCCAGAAGGTCCCACCCAGTTTTCCAATCGGTCTAGTAATATGTTGTAGTTGACTGTGTCAAATGCAACACTGAAATCCAATAATACCAGGACTGAGATTCTGTCGCTATCTGTGTTTAAGCGGAAGTCATTAAAGACCTTATCAAGAGTAGTCTCAGTGCTGTAGTGTGGTCGAAATCCTGACTGGAAGACATCAAAATAGTTATTTAGTGCCAAAAAGTTGTTGAGCTGCTGGAAAACAGCTTTTTCCAATGATTTTACTCAGAAACGTGAGGTTTGATATGGGCCTATAACTGTTCATTAGTGAAGTGTCTAGATTGTTCTTTTTTTACATGTGGCTTGATGACTGCAGTTTTCAGGGCCTGTGGGAAGAGACCTGAGAGAAGAGATGTGTTGACAATTTGTAGAAGATCTGAGGATATGCAGTTAGAAGCATTTTTGAAAAAGCCTGTTGGCAGAACATCAAGGCAGCAGGAGGAGGATTTCAGATGTTGTATAATGTCCCCCCAGTTTTTATGGTTGATGGGATCAAATTGTGACATGGTATTTGAATTGATTTTAGGTGGACTTAGGGATAACACTTACCCTGTAACTAGTATGGAGGCACTGGCTGCCTGTCTAACTTTCTGAATTTTGTCATTAAAGAAGGAGGCAAATTCATTGCAGGGCTTGTAGATAGAAATTCAGAGGCAACTGCCACTGGGGGGGGGTTTGTTAGCCTGTCGACAGTAGAAAACAAGGCACGTACATTATTATTGTTTTTGGCAATGATATTTGAAGACCGCCTTGCATTCCTCAGTTCCAAATTATAAATGTGCAGTCTCTCTTTATAGATTTCATAATAAACAGTAAAATTTGTTTTTCAGCACCTTCGTTCAGCTTTACAACACTTTTTCTGTTCTGACCAGTGCGGCACATCTCCATGGAGATCTTTTCTTACCAGAGACCACCTACACCTGAGCGGTTGTAATAGTATTGAGAACATCTGTAATTTTAGAATTAAAATGATCTACAATCTCATTGACTGAGACCTGAGAGAGGACGGGTGTGGAAAAGAAAGCCCGAATAAATATTTCACTGGTGCTTTTAGTGATGTGTCATTTTGTGATCACCTCTGTTTGAGTATTTGTGCACACGGAGATAGTACTCTCAAAGAAAACACAGGAAAGGAATGATCAGAGAGGGCAACACCAGTCACCACAACCTTAGAAATGTTCAGACCCTTGGAGATAAGTGAGTCCAGAGTGTGGCCTTTGTTGGGTGTGGGCTCCGTCACATGCTGAGTCAGTCCAGGTATCAAGAACGCAACACAGTTGTGTAGTTCCTGTGTCCTGGGGGTTGTCAGCATGGATGTTTAAATCACCAGCAGTAACTACACTGTCGCATTCAATACAGGTTATAAACAGCAGCTCAGTTAAGTCATCACAAAAGTTTGCATTGTATTCAGGTGGCCTCTAGATATTTAGAAATATAACTCAAGGAGAGAAATTCAACTGAGGAGCCACATATTCAAAAGAAGCAACATTTCCATTGGATATCTTCTTGCATTGGAGCAAATCATTAAACAAAATGGCAACTCCACCTCCTTCCCTGGTAAGGACCCAGCCCTGACATATGGTACACGCTCTACCGGATGAGCCACCGGGGCACCCCTGGTGTAGTTTTGTTTGTCATCTGGCAGGAAGTCCAAAATGGACAAACAGTAGAAAACAGCTGGTCCTTGGGTGGAAAGCTGATGTGGTTTCCACAATGATAACACTGATGCCTGGACACCCATTCACGTGGTCAAAAAAATTTCCATCCATGATCCAAACCGCTTATCCTTACCCAGGGTCGTGGGGATGCTGGAGCCTATCCCAATTTCCACTTCCAAAAAAACCCAAAATATTTCTGACATCTGTTGGAGTCACGGTGATGAGGGAGTCAGTGGTGACATCCCTGTGGTTGTCTAGCACACCAATTATTTTTATAGTTTCTCCAGAAACAGACAGACAGTGTTCATTACCACTTTTCATTCCGCTGAGTAATGTTTTATGTTTACCTCTATGTCTGTGTGCCTGCTCCCTGACTTTCACAGTAACATTCACGCTTTTTGTCTGATTTGTTTTGTTTTGTTTTTTTTGTTTGTTTTTTTTTTTACAGTTTTAATTCTATTTTCTTATTTCATCCAATGTTGGTCTTGTTGTCACTTTTATGAGGTGCTGAGAACCCATATTTGAATATTAATAATGGTTTACACATACGTACGCAGTTGATTGATGAGTAGGACATGTCACGTCAGATTCATTTGTATTGCTTTAAATGACAGTTTGATCCTAGAGGGCTTCACAACCACAACTACATTCTGTACAGTGTACCACAGCTCCAGTTCAGATGAGCAAAAACTCCACACAAACCCTTATCAGGGAAAATAAATCATTTCATTTACAAGATTTATACTGAAACATACTGCTGTGTGTGTGTGTGTGTGTGTGTGTGTGTGTGTGTGTGTGTGTGTGTGTGTGTGTGTGTGTGTGTTTCACACGGTGATGTGATGCATCTAGTGCAGTAGTTAGAGGGAAGATGCGTGCTTGCTTACCACCTGCTTTTCTAACCTCTTGCTTACAGCTTGCTACCGCTGGCTAGCCCTTGTGATGAACAAGGAAGCAGCCTAGTACGTAAGCTTTCCCTCGCCAGTACATAGCCTCTTCTTTGCCAAGACCCATGCCAGGCCTCCTCGTGGTCACACATGGTAACTGGGCACCTCGCGGCCTCAGGCAAACCTGGTAGGGGATCTCAGAGCTGCAGTGGTCCCCAGAGGCTGTTTATGGCCAACAACTGCCTTGCTGCCTTGTGGGAAGTCTATTGAGACAAAGGCTAAGGGAGCACACCGAGAGAAAAGTAACATGTTTGGCGGCACACATTAGGCGGTTCTTCAACAGTCTGGAGTTTCCGGCAGCCTCCTGCAGTCATGATGGGTGACTGGTCGTCCTGGGTATAAGCCTTTGCCTCCAAGACCAACCTGTCATGGCAAAGACAGTGCTACCGAGGACTGTGCACCCCCAGTGGTACTCTAAAAACCTCCTTGCATATTATACGTATCGTACAATATGAGGGGGGCTAGGTGTCACAGGCTTTGCACTCTCAATGTTTGCATCCTACCTGACGGGTCACTCCTACTAGGTGACATGGAGGGGATCTGTGTCGGAGCCTCGCAGACTGACTACAGGCATTCCATAAGGTTCAGTTCTGGGTCCTCTCCTTTTCTCCCTGTACACGACATCCCTGGTTTCTGTTATTCACTCACATGACTTCTCTTACCATTGTTATACCGATGACACCCAGCTGATCTTGTCCTTTCCTCCCTCTAACCCCTGACCACTTCGCTCTGCTGCCTTGGGACGCCTGGTTGCCCCGTCGCTCAGAGGCCCCTGCTGCCGATCGACCCGGTCACCCGCTCTGTTCTGTCCTGGCCCCACAGTGGTGGAATGAACTCCTCGCTGATGTCAGGACAGCGGAGTCGCTGCTTATCTTTCGGTGCAGGTTGAAAACTCACCTCTTCAAGAACTACTACCCTGTTACTTGTTCTTAGCACTTATTGTATTCACTCAATTAAGAAAAAAAAATCTTTCTTGTGCTTTTACTTTAGCACTGGTTTTGCTCTTAGATGCTTGTTTACAGAGAAGATGCACTTATGCCCTCTGATGACTAGTAGTTCTCCTGATTTCCTACATTAACTGCACTTATTGTAAGTCGCTTTGGATAAAAGCGTCGGCTAAATTACTATAATGTAAAGTAATATCATATTGTACGTATACGTAGGTAGGCCTGCCTGGTGGCATTGGGGTGTCTGGTGATGGGTGCAGGGTAGAATTGGCCTGGGAGCGCCCAGCCAGAGCCCTGCACATCAGTGGCATGGGGTATATGGTCGCTAGCAGATGGGATTGAGTGGCAGCTGCTTTCGGCAGAACCCCGTGTGACTGAGTAGCCCTGTTTAGGGACAACACTGCTCACCCCAATTGGGGAGCGGCCTAGAAAAAGTGGCCTAAAAATTGTTCTCTCAACCAACCTCCTGTGTAGGTTACTGCGCCTACCGGGAATTCCATCCTGCAGTAAAAACAAGAAAATGATCCCAGTCAAATTGGTAACATGGAATGTTAGGACTCTCCTTGATAATGATGGCAACAGACCACATTGAAGGACCACGCCGATTGCTGAGGAACTGAGACGCTACAACGTGGACATTGCTGCTCAGTGAATCCAGGCTGCTGGGTGAAGGCTCCCTGAGAGAGGAAGGAGGAGGGCACACCTTTCTCTGGAGAGGCTATCCCCTTTGCAGACAACATCAGCATGATTTTGGGCTGGCAATCAAGAACAGTGTTCTACCCAGCCTCACTGAAACACCCACCGGACTAAGTGAGAGGCTAATTACCCCCCCCCCATATCCCCCTAGCAAAGGTACACTATGCCACTCTGTTAAGTGCATATGCGCCAACACTACCATCTGACAATGGTGTGAAGGACAGCTTCTACCAGCAACTAAATGAGACCCTCCATCGTATCCCAAAAAAAGGACAAGATCCTTCTTCTGGTAGACTTTAATGCTAGGGTAGGAAATAACAATATTACATGGAGTGGAGTACTGGGTATGCATGGGGTTGGTCAGGTTATTGCAAATGGTCTGAGGCTACTAACACTTTTTGCAGAGCATGACCTCACCATTACAAACACACTGTTTCAGCAGAAGACCAAATACGAAACATCCTGGATGCACCCACGATCTAAACACTGGCACCTGATTGATTATATCATAACAAGCAGAGGAGAACCCTCTGGATCGTCAAGGCATTCAGTGAATACCCAAGAAAAAATATTGAAAAATGTCTGTACTCCTAATAAATATTTTTTAATTATTTTTGTTCACTTAAATAATAGTAATAATTTCTAGATCATCATTATAAACTTGGACTAATATGTCTTGGCAAACAGTGGATTAATATAATGAAATGGGAAATGGACCAATCACAATTTTTCTTCCAGTGGTATCTGGGTGAATAAGCGGCTCCCCCATGCCAGGACCTTCAGTAGCTGTAACCGAATGCCTGTGTAAATCAAGTCAATGTGGGCATGAATTTGGGGGAGGGGGTCTAGAAAAGGTGCCCTAAACATAGTCTGCCTCATAGCTCCTGTCTGGACCACTGTATCCAGAGGGATCACCACCATGCAGTCAGAAACAGAAACTCATATGTTTTGGAGCCTGGAAGATACAAACCCTCATTGACAATCAATCAATCGAATACCAGCAGAAGTACTGACATAACCATGCCGTGCTACTTAGAATATGGGAAAAGAGGAAATCCCTGTGCAACTTAGGGATACACTCATTGTCCCTATCTTTAAGAAAGGGGACAAAGCTGAGTACAGAGACTACTATGGCATTTCCTTGTTTCCACCACAAGGAAAGCTTTGGCTTGGAGTCTTGGCCAGCAGACTCCTCCCAATATCAGAGGAAATTCTTCCAGAATCTCAGAGAGGTTTATGTCATAACAGAGGCACAATGGACATGAGTTTTACTGCTCGCCAACTCCAAGAAAAAGCCCCGGAACAGAATCAACCATTGTACATGGCCTTTATAGACTTAACCAAAACTTTTGAGTTTGTAAACCACCAGGTCCTCTGGCTAGTTCTGTCAAAAATAGGCTGCCCTGACAAATATATCAGAGTACTACGGCTACCATATGACAATATGTCAGAGTACTCAGCAGTTATCGAGATGAGATAGAGTCCTTCAAGGTCCACACAGGAGTTAAACAAGGCTGTGTCATTGCCTCAACCCTGTTCTCTATTTTCATTGCCACCATCTTCCACCTCATGGGTCCCAATCAGCTTCAGGGAGTCCAAATCATGTACAGGACTGATGGGAATCTTCTGAACATTACAGATTCAAGGCTAAAAGTAAAACCACCACCACACCCATCATTGAGCTGCAGTACGCTGATGACAATGCTTCAGTGTCCCTCGCTGGCATAAATATAGGTGGTGCAGCTGGTGCAGTGGCACCAGGGCCCGTCGCTAGCGGGGGCCCGTCAATATTTCTGCATGCATTGTCCTAGTCCAATCTTACGTGTCTGTTTTGAGCATGTGATTATAGCTTGTTTAGCGCGCGCAATACCATTTATCTAGCCTACCTAAGTAACGTTAGAAGAATAAAATCAAGCAAGCAAGCATGAGTTACACTCATACAAGTGGATGTAAAAAGAGGAAGGAGAGCAAGGAAAAAAAGGAAAGCTGCAATGTGTGCTGCGTGCGTGCCAAACCATGCAATCTACCAGGGTTTGAGTCGGATGTGTGCTCCCCTGTTACTGTCGAATGACAAGGCTATTAGCTATATTACAGCCGAGTTGCTTTGTGGACTTGTTTCATTGCCTTGTCGACTGATGTGATTTAGAGACCGTCTGTTTAGGTTTCCCAACTCTGTCCGTGGTACGTCCGCTCTACGTGGTTCTGAAGTGTAGCCAATCTTTGACGTACTGACCTTTACAATAACTCATCTGTGTAAACTTTGTCTGTTACTTTGATATTTCTATTTTATTTGTTATATTTTATGCTGTGAAGCACTTTGTGATTGTATATCTGTGAAATGTGCTATACAAATAAATTACTAAAATTACTTACTGAACCCACCTATGGTGGTGGTGGTGTGTGTGTGTGAGTGAGTGAGAGAGAGATGGGGGGGGGGTCTACGAGGGTTGCTTGCACCAGGGCCCATAATAAATATGTTACGCCAGTGGTGTCCCTTGTAGAAGAGGGACTAGAGCATATACTGGACACCTTTGCAAAGGTGTACAGGTAGGCAGATCCTGAGATACCAAGCTCAGTGAGTGTGGAGAGGAGGATTTGGTGGTTAACCATGTCAAAGGCAGCTGGCAGATCTGGCAGCAGTAAAACTGAGGACTGACCAGCAGCTCTAGCCAAACGCAGTGATTCTATTACCAACAGGAGTGCAGTCTCGGTAGAGTGACCCCGCTTAAAGGTAGACTGATTCCGATCATACAGATCTTTCTCAGAAGGGAATTCAGAGACTTGGTTAAAGACCGTGAGCTCAAGTATTTTTGAAAGAAAAGGTAGGAGTGAAACCGGTCTGTAGCTTTAACCCTGGGCTGGGTTGGGTGTAGGCTTTTGGAGCAGTGGAGCGACCTGAGCTTGCTTAAATGCAGTGGGGAACACACCCGTTGTAAGCGAGGAGTTGATGATGTGTGTGACTGTGGGGTTAAGGTCGGGGGAAATGGTCTGTAAACTTCCTTCCCTGTCGGGGGAGAATGAGGTGAGTGAGGCACTGTCAGTTGGCAGTTGATCAGGCTCAGAGAACTGGTTACTGATGGCAGAAACCTTATAGTAAAGTACGAGGCAAACATGTCAGGAGTGAGCAGAGTGGAGGTCGGAAAAGCAAAAAAAATTTTTTGAGCATCAGTGGCGCCACAGGTCTTGTTGTGATAGTAAGTGGTCTTAGCTGTTTTTAAGCTGGAGGAGAATGATGCTAGGAGGCACTGATAGTCACTGAGGTCAGTGGACTCTCTGGTTTTACGCCATTTTCTCTCTGCTGCTCTGAGCCCCTTTGATACAACCACATACAAGCAACATGTTTTCTAATATATAAGCAACACATTTTCTAAAACAAGGGGTTTGTGTTCTTGTCCAGGTTGTAGGCTCGTCTATGCAACTGATTGGAGATCACCAGGCAGAGGACCGACAGCTGATGGCGGAGTTGGTACTGAATAAAATGAACCAAATACTGGCCACCAGGTCATCGGCTGACTCCCGCTCCCCTGCACACTCCCCCCAGAGCCAGAGGACTGCTGCCACCCAGCCACAACAGGTAAACGTACCCAATAACATCTGTTTCAGCCAGACATGCACAGACAGAACGGTTTAATGTGTACTGGTAAATATAACAAGTCAATGATGTTTATTCATACAGCAATCTTAAAAAGAATTTGAGCTTTAGAAGCAGCATTACAGGAAATGCACGGACCAGGGAAGAGTAAGTGAGGTTAAAAATTAAAGGAGGGGAAAAAAACGTGCTTTAAAGTTGAGATTTCAGATGAGTTTGCAGACCTGAGCCTGTTTCAGATGCAGAGCAGTGACTTATCTGACTGGTCTCAGGCTTCACCTTGGCTCAGGGGTTAAAGGTCAGAGGTGGAAACAGTACCCACAATGCATACTTGAGTGAAAGTAAAAATACTTTAAAGATTGCTGATCAAAGTGAGTCACCCACAAGAATATTACTTGAGTAAAAGTCTTAAGTATCTGATATTACCTATTCCGAAGTATAAAAAATAGTTTCCCGGTATTAAATGAACTTAAAGCTGCTATGAGGAGTTTTTTTCTAATTATATGTCAGTCTAATTCAATTTAATTATGTTTCAGTCTAATTTAATTTTGATGTCTCTATATGAGAAGTTGACATCCATCCATCCATTATCTGAACCGCTTACCCTGCTCTCAGGGTCGCGGGGATGCTGGAGCCTATCCGTGCAGTCATATGGCGGCAGGCGGGGAGACACCCTGGACAGGCCGCCAGACCATCACACAAGGCCGACACACACACACATTCACACCTAGGGACACTTTAGTACGGCCGATTCACCTGACCTACATGTCTTTGGCCTGTGGGAGGAAACCCATGCAGACACGGGGAGAACATGCAAACTCCACACAGAGGACGACCCGGGACGACCCCCAAGGCTGGGCTACCCCGGGGCTCGAACCCAGGACCTGTTTGCTGTGAGGCGACCGCTCCGTTTGGAGTCTGCATCTGAAAACGCTCTGTTTGGAGGGCTGTTTGGAAGGCTAGAGGACCACTAGCCCTCAATCCCCAAAAGAAACGGGACACCCTACCCAACACAGCAGCATGCCAAATTGAGGGGTAGGGTCAGTTGGGGGGGGGGTTAAGAGTGGGCCCTAATGTGTTTCTCCAGGTCAGATTCCCACCAAATCTGATAAAATGGTTTCTATGTAAAACAGATGCTACACATACACACAATCACACATACATGAGCTCCTGGCTGCATAACTGACAAACAGACATGTTTCTACAGCACCATCATGTCTCTCACTCTTCTCTGCAAAGCACTGCAGCAACTGAGATAATGAAGTCATTATCTCAGTTGTCTCGTTATCTCTGTGAAACATTTCCACTTTTGTCCATAGGCTGGCGCAATTCAGTGATAATACAAAACACCTCGCAGCAGCTTTGAGTATCAAAAGTAATTTTCTGATATTTGGATGTACTGAACTACCAAAAGTGCTTGTAAATTATTATCATTATTATTATTATTATTATCATCGTCAGAAGAGAGGATATTTATGTCTGTGGTGCAGGCTGTCTGTTGACTGCTCATGCTATTCATCCTGCCATCCTCCTCTCCAGCGTTTGTGTCTCTAACTCCGTGTCTGTGCTCTCCTGCTGTTTTGTTTTGTGTCCTGCAGACTGCCGCCCTCAAGGAAGGCGTGGATCCAAACAGGACCCCTGGCCAACGGCCCCAACCTCAAGGTTGTGTTCACATCAGGACAGATTCTGAATGAATACAGAGAAATAGTGGGAGTAAATTGTAAGAGTAAGTTGTAAGGCCAAAGAGGAGGTTTATGGATGTGGTGAGGGAGGACATGCAGGTGGCTGGTGTGACAGAGGAAGCTGCAGAGGACAGGAAGAGATGGAAACGGATGATCCGCTGTTGCGACCCCTGACGGGAGCAGCCGAAAGTAGTAGTAGTAGTAGTAGTAGTAGTAACTTGTAAGAGAGTAGTAGTGGTGGTGGTAGTAGTAAGTCGTAAGAGAGTTGTACTAAGGTATAAGAGAGGAGTAGTGGTGGTGGTGGTAGTAGTAGTAGAAGTAGTAGATTGTGGAAAAAGTTACATCATAGAAATAAGCTGTTGAATCAAAATATTTACACTTAAATTTTAGAAAGTTTCTGTTGGGGGGGCGTCCGGGTAGCGTGGTGGTCTATTCCATTGCCTACTAACACGGGGATCACCAGTTCGAATGCCTGTGTTACCTCCGGCTTGGTCGGGCATCCCTACAGACACAATTGGCCGTGTCTGCGGGTGGAAAGCCGGATGTGGGTGTGTGTCCTGGTCGCTGCACTGGCACCTCCTCTGGTCGGTCGGGTCACCTGTTTGGGGGGAGGGGGAGACAGGGGGGAATAGCGTGATCCTCCCACGCGCTACGTCCCCCTGGTGAAACTCCTTACTGTCAGGTGAAAAGAAGCAGCTGGTGACTCCACAGGTATCGGAGGAGACGTGGTAGTCTGCAGCCATTTCCCTGACCAGCAGAGGGGGTACAGCAGCGACCGGGACAGCTCAGAAGAGTGGGGTAATTGGCCAGACACAACTGGGGAGAAAAGGGGGGGGAAATGTAAAAAAGAAAGAAAATTTGTTTTTCTGTGGACAAAAAATTGAAATTCATCAGTAGACTGGAAGCTTGCACTAAACAGAGATGCGTTCCTCTACGTGGTGTTTTGAGGCCGTCATGTGAGAGAAGCCACTGGGTGGGTAAGAAGGCCTGACTCAGCTGATGATTTTACTCAATAGCATCTTTTTAGTGTGTCACACTAGCATATGCTCTATACAGTGATGTTGCACTAGCACTTCATCCTGCAGTTCATTAGTTGTGTGTGTGTGTTCCTGCGTTTCCTGTGCCGGTTGCGGTTTGTTTTTTTCTTTGTGGCTGTGCTTACTGTTAACTTTTACCAGCGTGCAACAACTCCTTAAGACCTTTGGATTATTCTCATTGGTCTTATGTTTTGCCTATTCTGTGGAATTTTTACCTGATCATCGATTGCTGCACTGACTCCCTGTACACCTGGTGAGAACTGTGTGGACTCAACCCTCAGCTAATGGACCTAACGAAGCTAACTTTTTCTTTGATACCGGTTTAATAGTGCTACGCCTTGAGAGGACTGCCTATAAGCAACAAATGACATACCTAACCTTAAGAATGATATCCGACAGCTCTCAGATGAACTGCAAAAAAACAACTCTCTTACCCGTCTTTTCTGACCCAGTTCCTTCTGGCTTATGGTGTGGGACATTTTAGCAGAAGTCTTAGCCTTCGTTGCGGGCTCCAGTCTATGAATATAGCGCACCACGTTGGTTTAATTCAAAATGTTGACTTGTTCTGGGAGTGCTATTACCTCTGCATAGAAGAGACAGTCTT
The DNA here is from genome assembly GCF_029633865.1 of Lampris incognitus. NCBI lineage: Eukaryota > Metazoa > Chordata > Actinopteri > Lampriformes > Lampridae > Lampris > Lampris incognitus. The sequence goes on along the minus strand of NC_079212.1, from coordinate 146,293,305 downwards.
CATCTGACCATGCTACGTCTTCACCTGACCATGCTAGGTCATCGCACACTTGCTGTTGATTTGAAGCACGCAGTTCTGTCCTCCACACATGATTGACTATTTACATCACACACATTACTTCCGGTGGCCATGACACCCTCACCTATGGTCATGAGCTTTGCGTAGTGACTGAAAGAGTGAGATCGTGGATACAAGTGGCTGAAATGAGTCTCCTCTGTAGGGTGTCTGGGCTCAGCCTTAGAGATACGGTGAGGAGCTCGGACATCCGGAGGGAGCTCAGAGTAGAGTCGCTGCTCCTTTGCATCGAAAGGAGCCAGTTGAGGTGGTTCGGGTATCTGATCAGGATGCCCCCTGGGCGCCTTCCTTTGGAGGTTTACCGGGCACGGCCAACTGGGAGGAGACCCCGGGGTACACCCTGAACTCACTGGAGGGACTACATGTCCAATCTGGCCTGGGAAAACCTTGGGATCCCCCAGGAGGAGCTGGACGGCGTAGCTGGGGAGAGGGACGTCTGGAGTGCCCTACTTAGCTTGCTGCCACCGCGACCCGACCCCGCAGAAGCGGCTGCTGATGAATGAATGAATGAATGAGTGAACGTGCCTTCCTGAACCCTCTTCCTCCACTTTGCCCACAGCAATAACCGCCACATCCTTTGCTCACAGCGGTTCCCCATTGTGGCATGATCCCACTGCTGTTCGAACTCTTGCCATTCCATTACCGACAGATATCATTACCCTCACCGTCACCACAACCAACGACATGTGAATCAGTCCAATCTCCATCCCTCCCTCAGTCCTCACAACCTATCACAAAGCAACGTCATCTGAAACTGGTTTTGTTCAACACTCATTCACTCAATACAAATGGAATTTACTCTCTGCATTTAACCCATCCTAGCTGTGTAGCTAGGAGCAGTGCGCAGCCTCCGCACAGCACCCGGGGACCAAGTCCAGTTATTTCTTCCTATTTCCTTGCTCAGGGGCACAAACAGGAATATTAACCTAACATCTGTGTCTTTTTGATGGTGGGGGAAACCGGAGCACCCAGAGGGAACCCACACAGACACGGGGAGAAAATACAAACTCCACACAGAAAGGACCCAGGATGGGCTGGGGTTCGAACCCAGGACCTCCTTAATGTGAGGCAACAGCGCTAACCACTAGGCCACCGTGCCGAATTTATAACTAACAGTAACCTTGATTTCCTCTGCCTCACTGAAAGCTGGCATAAAGCCGTGGACTATTTCTCACTGACCAGACGACTGGATTCACATACAGTGATAAACCTGGTCTTGATGGGCAGGGAGGTGGTGTTGCTGCTGTTTACAGGAAGGACATTAAAACAACCACCATTTCCATTCCTGCCGCTCATCCGTTTGAACACCTTGCCTTCAAACTCTCTGGTCCCGCTCCCTTGGTCACTGCCATTATCTACCGCCCCCCGAAGCCAAACCCATCCTCCTTGATCAGCTATCACCTTTTTTTCATCTTTTTCGTCTCTCTCTCCCTAGTTCCGACCCACTAACCCTTGAGCCGGCAACAGTGTACCACCCCCCCGGAACTGCAAAACATCTGCCCCAACTATGTACATCTAACACTTATACCCCGTGGTGAACCTGAACACGCTACAATATATTTTATTAACCATTTTAGCAATCGCATGTTTGGAGGAAGTGGAGGCTACAAGTGTCTAAACTACATATAAATGATATTTTTATGAAATATAATATTCAATTGATGGCCATTGTCAAAGCAGAACTCACTGTAGAAAGATAGGACTGGCAGTAGCAGCAGCACTGTTGTGTGGACGCCACATGCATGCTAGCCACAGCACATGAGCGAGGTAGCCATCATGCACAGGTAGAGGTAAGCGGTGTGGACCAGACCTTAGAATGGATGAAACTCTGCTGGATTAAAGAAACTAATTTGTCTTAATGTCCTGTTTCTTTCCGTGTGGCTGTTAATGTGTTCTGACGTGCTGCTTTAGTCTGTTGTATGAGACTAGAAACAGATCATAACAGAGTTGTGTTGTCTGAATTTTCCAGGCGGGCCGGTGAAGTCACACAGTGTCGATCCGACTTCAGATTTGGTACTGCCGCCAGCTCAGGCTCAGAAACCAGCCCAGACTCAGAAGCCTGGCCCACTCCAGAAGTCCGCCTCGGTCACAAAGCCTCCCGTTCCGAGGCCTCCACCAATGACCAGAGCACCATCGGTCAGCAAATCAACCCCTGCTTCTGCCCCAGCCCCGGCCAAAGCCTCCCCACCGAGCCCCACCCCGGCTAAACCCACAGCAGCCTCCGCCCCAGCTGCCTCCCCGGCTAAAAAAACCTCAGCTGCTCCAGGATCTCCTCCACCTACCGCTGCTGCTGCATCTCCCAAGACCCAGACACCTCCCACCACAGAGCAGCCCAAACCCCAGCCACAGGCCTCCCCCTCCACAGCGCCTGGAAAACCCAGAGACCTGCCCCCCAAACCCACCCCGCCGGTCAAACCTATCCCCCCCGTACGTAGGAATTCCAAACCACTGCTCCAGCCCAAGCCGCAAACCCCGCCCCCTCCCAAGGTGACGCCCGTACCACAAACCGATGATGCAGCCCCTGCCATCAACTCTGCCTCCACTGCCGCTACCGTGCCGGCGCAGGCTGAGTCTATGCCCAAAGCCACCCCCGAGTCCCCACCAAACGTCCAGTCTCCAGCCAAGACCCCAAAACCTGCCACAAACGCAGAAGCGGTCCAGTCTGAGACAGAGGTCCAGCCTGCCGTGGAAGAACAGCCATCTGCCCAGCAGAAGAGCCATCCACTGCTGAAGTAAGGAGCCAAATCTCCCCCCGAATCCATACAAACATGTCTTTGAATGGACTGCACCATTGTCTTTCACACATTAAACAATAAGCAACCATTTTTCCATAAAAAAGAGGTCTGGTTCAAGGTTAAACTTGACTTGGTCCAGATGGGCAGTTGGTGTTGCAGCATCGTACCAATGACACAAGATGAACCAAACAAACACATAAACAACAACAGTGATAGATAATTAAAATAACGACAGACATTTAGGCCAATGCAGAAAGCCAATGGATACAACCAAGCATTTAGATTACATTTAGATTACGTTTGCAACTGAGTCCAGATATGTAAATATCCTCATGGCAAATACACAAGGAATTGAAAATCAATACTAAAAAAAGGTATGTTAGGTATGTTATTCCCAGTTTCCAGGCCAGAGTTATCAACAGATGTGCCCAACATGTAGAAATACGTGGCTGTGAAGGACAGTTCTGTCCAGGCTTAATGTCACGTGTCGCTCACGTCGGCTGGAGAAGCTGTCCATGAATCCACCCAACAATGAACTTCATTTTAAAAGCTTTAGTTAGGAAAAAATGAAGGTCATCCACGTGGTCACGCTTGTGTTTCGGCCCAAAAAATGTTTTGCTCCATCGATTGTCTAACTCCAACTAACGCTGATGACAGTTCTGTCACAAATTAGAAGTGTCGGAGTTTCTAAATGAAAAGAAATCTGTTGTGTTCACAAAAAATAATAAGAAAACTATGATTTGTACTAATCAGCAAAACATGGCTACCGCATTAGCTAAACCATTCAATATCATTAAAACCAATGGATGGGCGTCCGGGTAGTGAAGCCTACCAACATTGGGATCGCCAGTTCGAATCCCCGTGTTACCTCCGGCTTGGTCGGGCGTCCCTACAGACACAATTGGCCGTGTCTGCGGGTGGGAAGCCGGATGTGGGTATGTGTCCTGGTCACTGCACTGGCGCCTCCTCTGGTCGGTCGAGGCACCTGTTCGGGGAGGAGGGGAAACTGGGGAGAATAGCGTGTTCCTCCCTCGCACTACATCCCCCTGGTGAAACTCCTCACTGTCAGGTGAAAAGAAGCAGCTGGTGACTCCACATGTATCAGAGGAGGCATGTGGTAGTCTGCAGCCCTCCCCGGATCAGCAGAGGGGGTGGAGCAGCGACCAGGACGACTCAGAAAACAGGGCAATTGGCCAGGTACAATTGGGGAGAAAAAAGGGGGGAGAAAAGCTGCAATGGACGAATATCTCCAAGACGTTAAGTCAGAAGATATTTCTTGAATCGTTTTCCTACAGTGGTCATTCCTCAGACTCTGGTTATTTGAAGTGTTTTGGGTGAATTTCCCGTTTGTTTCTCTCCTTCCTTTCTCACTTTCCTCTGCCTCTGCTAATCCCTCCTTCTTTCTGTCTGTCTTTGTCACTTCACTCCCTCCTTCCCTCCTCCCCCCCCCTCCCATCCTCCCCACTCCTCCCAGTAAGTCCCAGTCTCTGACCAATGCCTTCAACGCCTTCAGTGACTCCTCTTTCTTCCGCGGCGGCTCCAGTTCAGGAGGTGACGGACAGGAGGAGGCCAAGGCCGAGACCATCCGCAACCTCCGAAAGTCCTTTGCCAGCCTCTTCTCCGACTAACGAGATCAACAACAACAAACAGCCGGCCAGCCGCAACCCCCCCAACCCCCACCCCACCCCTCCTGCTTCTCTACGATTGGCCGGCGGTGACTTGATTGATATTTACCCTGAAACCAATCTGAGCTTCGACTTTGTGTGTTAACTGTCGTGTGTTACGTCCATCCAGAGCCCCTCGCCTCTCCGACGCCTTTAGAGACGCATCCAGGAGACTGAAGGAGTTAGGTCATTGACGGAGAATAGAATAGAACAGAGATTATTTTTTTCCCAGAAAACACTTCAGGAACACTTTCTGAAGTATATGAAATAAAGATATAAGAAACATATGAAGTATATATGGGAGAAAAGCCAATATTTATGGCAAAAAAAAATCTACGGAAGCACCTTTAACATTGTTTATTTCAGTGACATAACTTTCATTCCATGGCGGGATATATTCAGTCAGTCGGAAACCTGACGCTTCCTGCTGTTGTCACCGTGGGAAGACCTGCGGTCATTGAAGTGTTGAAGCTTGTTAATGGTTAATGGATCCGGTTTGTTGTTTAAGCCTCTGTATTGTTCGGTATATTTCAGTATCTCTGGCCCTCTGTTCGTCCTAGGGCCTTCTAGGTTCGTCACGATAAGGGACATGGATTTGACCCTGTTCATCTGTGTTGATTATTAATGCATGGCTCCTCCAAAAACTGGCTCAGTGTAACTTCTGGAGCAAAGAGACTGTTCAATGTTCATTTCTGCCCTGTGCTGCCTCCTATCCCCTCTCTCTCTCTCTCTCTCTCTCTCTCTCTCTCTCTCTCTCTCTCTCTCTCTCTCTCTCTCTCTCTCTCTCTCTCTCTTTTTGTCTCTCTCTCTCTCTCGATGTTGTAGCCTATTTATGAGGTGTTTTTAATTCGCGGCCTACGACTCCGTTGTCAGCCGTGCAGGCCCGGGGAGTCATGCGGGCCTCCTGGTTGAAATGTGTTGAATTACATGGGGTGTTTTAATGGTGTCTTGTGTGGATTCCTTTCCATGAACCGCTGCCGACCGTCTCCGGCGAAGTAATTGAATCCGTTTCAATTGTTTGGCTAGACCCCGCGTCCTGTAGTTGTGACTGGTAATTCTCGTTTCTCCTCTGTGTAGCTCTGTCAGCAGTAGTGTGATCTGTTATTCAACTTCGTTAGAAAACAAAGGAAACAAAGACATTGAGAAGGTAGTGTACTAACACCTGGACATGGCTGGTGAGCTGTCTGTTGTGGATAGGACGTGCAGGAGAGGAACCTCCTCCCCCTTGGCTTTGGCTTCCAGGTCGGTTTCCTGGTAGGGGACAGACTCGTACAGGACAGAATGACAGGGCTTTGGGGGCTTTTCTGGGATCGACGCTCAACCGTTTAGTGGAAGATGTGGGATTTGAAGGCAACCTAGAACGCATCCGGTAACTAAAGAGGATTTTGGTAAGAAAGTGTCTGCATCTCAATGTCTGAAACTTAACAGAGCTGAACCAGTTCCGTGTTACAGCATATTGTATTTATATTTATATATGTATGTATGTACTTATGTGTCATGTCAGGAGTTTATTTTTGTAAAATATGGGTTGATTTGTTTCGTTTTTGAGCCTCCATATCGATAGTATGACAAAATATATATCGTTTGGTTTGTATTGTGTTTTCAGTTGTAATGCAATACTGCTTTGCATGACCATGTGAGTAATGCTGTTTTTTCTGTACAGATAAAAAGTCAATAAAGACGTGGTTCCATCTCAGCCGAGGAGTCGCGTGTTGATGACACTGTGGTCCCTTTGGTTGATAGGCCTTCTTCATCTTAGCAGCTTTACTTATTTGTCTTTTCTTACTTGTTACTTATTTGGGGCAGCACGGTGGCGCAGTGGTTAGCGCGGTCGCCTCACAGCAAGAAGATCCTGGGTTCGAGCCCCTGGGTAGTCCAGCCTTGGGGGTCGTCCTCAGTGTGGAATTTGCATGTTCTCCCTGTGTCTTTGAGGGTTTCCTCCAGGTGCTCCGGTTTCCTCCCACAGTCCAAAGACATGTAGGTCAGGTGATTCGGCCGTACTTATTTGTCCCTAGGTATGAAATGTGTGTGTGTGTGTGTGTGTGGGCCCTGCGATGGCCTGGTGGTCTGTCCAGGGTGTCTCCCTGCCTGCTGCCCAGTGACTGCTGGGATAGGCTCCAGCATCCCCGCAACCCTGAGAGCAGGATAAGCGGTTTGGATAATGGATGGATGGATGGATACTTATTTGTCCTCGGATGCCGTTGAACTCCCTTCGACTGCAGCGCAACTGAAAAATCATCAACATCCGTCAATCAGTATTAACTCATACAGTTTGTCTGATATATAAAGACAATGTAATGTTCTTTACACGGAGATAGGAAAGGACAATTGAGGAAAAAAACACGCAATTATCTTGACGCAATTGTGTGTGTGTGTGTGTATGTGTGGAGGATACAGACCCATACACTAACATACACACACACACCTCATCATCATCGGTGGTCACTCAAAGTGAGTATGATTGTCCTCTCCATTGGGTTGTCTACTTGTGGGTCTCCAGATGGCTGTAGAGGCCAATCTGCAATCCACATACTTTGGTGCAGTGTGGGTAGGGGAAAGTGGTGGTGGTGGTGGTTGAGCCTTTTTCTCTCTCTCCTTGCAATGCTGTTGCTTTTTCTCTGCGGCACAGTGGAGCTCCATTTCATGACATGCAGCTACTCCCTGCATGGATTTCTTCCAGGGGTGCCTGCCTATCCAGTGCAATGTGTTGCCTGTTGCTTGATGTGATGTTGAATTTATTCATACTTGTCTTGATATTGTCCTTGAAACGTTTCTTTGGCCCACTGGGAGATCACTGACCTTCCTTCAGCTGGGAGTGCAGGATCTGTTTGGGGAGACGTGTGTTGGACAAGCAGATGACGTGGCCTGTCCATCGGAGTTGGTGCTGCATTATTGTGCTGGTGATGCTAGTCATGTTGGCTTCTTCCAGAACGCTGATGTTGGTGCGTCTGTCCTTCCAGCTGATCCCCAGGATCTTTCTTTGGTGATATTGTTCCAGGGCTCTCAAGTGCCTGCTGTAGGTGGTCCATGACTCCGCTCCATACAGCAGGGTGGGGAGAACAACAGCTCTGTAAGTCAGGAGTTTTGTTCTGGCCTTTAGGTCTCGGTCTTCAAAGACTCTTTTCCTGAGTCTGGCTTAAGTGCCACTGGCACAACTCAGGCGATGGTTGACCTCAGAGTCGATGTCAGCTTTTGAGGAGAGAAGGCACCCAAGGTAGGGGAAGTGATCAGTAGATAACAGGTTGGGTGGAGGTTGATATAGGACCTGGGTCTTCTTGATGTTTTAATGCTAGGCCCAGGGCTCTGTATGCCTTGGCAAAGGCATTCAGAATGTCCTGGAGGTTTTCTGCAGTGTGCTGTGATGGTGTTGTCATCTGTATACTTAAGCTCTATGATGGTGGTGTTGCAGACTTCGTTTTTGGCCTTGAACCTATTAAGGTTGAAGAGTCTGCCGTCAGTTCTGTATAGGATCAGGATCGCCTGTGGCAGCTCTAAGCCAATGAGGTGGCGTATGGCTTCAATAAAGATGGCAAACAGGGTGGGTGTGATGATGCATCCCTGTTTGACCCCTGTTTCCACAATGAAGGGTTCTGACTCAGACCTGCTGTTGCTGAGCACTGTGTGACATGCCGTCATGTAGAAGCCTCAATATTCTGATGTATATGTCAGGGCAGCCATAACTTGATAGTATGCTCCACAGAGCCTGGCGGTCTACTGAGTCAAAGGCCTTTGTCAGGTCTATGAAAGCCATGTACAAAGTCTGCCTTTGTTTATGGCATTTTTCCTGGAGTTGGCATGCTGTAAATATCACGCCTGCTGTACCTATGGATGGGCAGAAGCCACACTGAGATTCTAGGGATACTTACTCAGCCAGTGGTAGCAGTCAGTTTTTGAGGACGCGAGCGAGGACTTTGCCTGTTATTGACAAGAATGAGATGCCCCTGTAGTTTCCATATTCCACCTTGTCCCCTTTCTTGAATATATATGGCCACTATTAGAGCATCTCTGAGCTCTGAGGGAAGTTCTTCTTTTTCCATTCCCTCCTCCTCAAGGAGGGAATGGATGTGGTACAGGAGCTCTGGTCCACCTTCCTTTAAGATCTCAGCTGGGATCCCATCTGGACCGGTGGCCTTGTTTTTCTTAAGGCTCCTGATGGCATCTTGAACCTCTCTCATGGTGGGAGGTTCTCCACTGTCTTCTCTGATAGGGCTCTGGCGAATGTGGCTGGCAACATCTGATTAAGCTGTGCTGTTGCGGTTGAGGGGTTCTTGGAAATGCTCCTGTCGGGCATTAATGGACTCGCCCTTCAACAGCTCCTACCCATCCTTTGAGTACAGAGGATTTAAGCCACGATTGCTTGGACCATAGATGGCCTTAGTAGCGCTAGTCTGCCAGTCGCTGGATTTCCAGAGCCTTTTCTGTCCACCAATAGTTCTTAAGCTCTCTCACCCATCTCTGGACACCCGCCTTGGCTCTGGAGTGAGCCACTCTTTTAGCCTTTCAGGTTACATCATTTTGCCAGACACAAAAATTCCTCCTTTTCTTGGAGATGAACTATTCTATCTCTGTGACATTCTCATCAAACCATTCCTGGTGTTTTCTGTACTTGTACCCAAGGGTGGTTTTGCAGGTGTCGAGGATGCTGGATTTGAGCAGGCTCCAGTGCTTCTCAATGTCATCAGGATGTTGGAAGGTTTCCCGAAGAGAGGCCTGAAGTCGCTGCTGGGTGGCAGTTTCATTCAGGCTTTCAGGGTTCAGTCTTGGCTGGATTTGCTTCTTTTGAACCCTCCTCTTCCTCTTGAGTTTGATGGACATCGTGGAGGGGATGAGGTGATGATCTTTCCAGCAGTCAACTGCATTGACCATGGCCCTCGTGATGTTCATGTCACCGTGGTCCCTGGTTCGTACAATGACATAGTCAAGGAGATGGCACTGTTTGGAGCGGGGGTGTCTCTAAGATGCCTTAAATTTGTTTTTCTGTCAAAAGCATTAGTGATGGTGAGGTCGTAATGAGCACATTTGCTAAGAAGCAGAACTCCCTTGGAGTTGATGTTCCCGGTGCCTTCCTTTCCTATAGTGCCCTTTCAGAGGTGTTGATCCCGACCGACCCTGGTGTTGAAGTCTCCTAGGAGAATAATCTTATCCTCCTTGGGGATTCTTGACAGTGTCTCATCTAAGCAGGCGTAGAAGGTCTCTCTTACTTCCTCTTGAGAACCTAAAGTAGGGGCATACGCACTCAGCTGTTGCCATCTGGTTGTTGGCAAGCACCAGACAGATGACCATGAGGTGCTCAATCATCCCCACTGGAAATTTAGACAGGTGGCTGATGATCTGGTTCCTGATGACAAATCCAACGCCATGGATCTTGAGCTCATCAGCAGCTTTTCCCTTCCAGAAGAAAGTGTAGCCACCCTTCTCC